>NC_040036.1:33012193-33133365 GCF_003713205.1 Coffea eugenioides | reverse complement strand
AGAAACAAGTAATCAGTTAGACTATTGGATTGTGTAAAGTTAAATTTTCACTAGTAGAGTCTATTTCTGCAATACAACAAAAATGGTCTTTCCTCACATTCCTATAAGGACACTTGCTGGTTTGTGTCATTATAGCACTCCTATCATGATACTTATTACCAACTCAATAATATATACTCTAATTTTTTTTAATTTTATCAGATATAAAAATAATAATGTGCCTTTAGACTACCTAACATGACACTTAAGAAAATGTGAGATGTACAAAAAAAAAAAGAAAGACACAAAACGGCATCGTTTGATTTTGGCAGAAGATTCATTTGCTTAAAATACTCAAAATTTTCATTCTGCCGGCCAAAACACTTAGTCAAAACACTTGCTCAAAATTTTCATTTTCCGGCTCCACCATTTCCAGCCCCCCTTCCCCCTCTCTCTGTCTCTGTTGTTAGATTCCAACATAGTTGGTGGGAAAAATGGGTAGCAGCCAGGCAGCAGTTTCGTTCTGACGTAGTTGGTTTGGGTATCGGCGCCACCGTCCTCAACTCCTCCCTCTACATTGTCGACGGAGGGCAGCGGGCTGTCCTCTTCGACCGGTTCCACGGTGTCATCGATGACACCATTGGAGAGGGTACTCACTTCCTCATCCCCTGGCTCCAGAAGCCCTTCATCTTTGACATCCGTACCCGTCCCCACACGATTCCGATTACGATTAGCCCCACCTTCATCTTCATCATTAGGATCTTCCAAGCATCGAAGCCTGTGATTGGAGCTCCGATTTCCATAAAGCTTCAACCGTGGCTCCCTCAGGCAGCCAACAGCAGCATCAGCAACAAAATCTCTCTCGAAGGAAACCCGCTTTCGGGTCATCGTCTTCTTCTTCTTCGAATTCGGCTCAACAAATTTCTCCCCCGACTCGAATAGTTTATCGAGAATCGTCTTCCAAGTCCGATCTCAGTTTGCTCTTTTGGCAAACTACCTGGTTCATTGGCTTACTTTTACTAATGGCAATCTCGTTTTTCGGTCTCGCCATTTTCCTTTTTCTTACCCTTGACTCTGATTTCATCTCTTCCCCCGTCTCTGCAGCTTCCGAAGGCGTCCAGGTAAACCGAAAGCCCACTTACTACTTCAAATTTGTGGTTTTTGCGTTCCTGTAGTTGCACAGATATGCGGTGCATCTTTGTGTGTGTGCTTTTCCCCCTATTTGTTGAAACTGTACGCGAAAAGTTGTTTTATAGTTATTTTTGGTTCAAAATTTTGACCAAGTTTGTGCTATTATAGGCATGTGATGGTTATAAATTCTAGCGCTTCAGAGGTTTCTAAGCTAAAAAAGGACAGGGAAAGAGGAAATGGAGTTGTTTGTGTAGAATTAGTAATAGCCTTCGACATGTTTGATGAAATGCCTCGATAATCTTTGTTAAAAATCTAGCTGGGTGTCAGTTAAAAATTGCAATTTGGATTTTTAAAGAGCTGATTTATGAATTAAATTTGATTTTTTTTCCTGTTTTATAGTTTGACGTTTCTGTTGTGTGGCGAAAATAAAAAATGGTGTATGATGCTTTGAGTTCTAATAGTTGTATAATGGGGCTTTGTGCTAAGTCATTCTTATTTTGTTCGGCATCTGTGATTTTGATAGATTACTTATGGGTCAGTGATCAAGTTGATGCATGAGAGAACAAAGTTTAGGCTGCATTCGCATGATGAACCATATGGCTCTGGTAGTGGGCAGCAGTCCGTCACTGGTTTTCCCAACGTTGATGACTCAAACAGCTATTGGGTATGTTTCTTTTTCTAGTATCTATTTTTTTCTAGATCATCATAATTTTCTAAGGTTAGGTATGATTAAACTTGGCTTGCAGATTGTTAGACCTGTATCAGATACCAATGCCCAACAAGGGGATACAATCAAAGGTGGTACCATCATCAGACTGCAACACATGAGGACCAGAAAATGGTTACATAGCCACTTGCTAAATGTAAGTCTTACTATGATGCCTATTGCTGTTATGCCTTATGCAATTAATCTTCTTATCAGTAAATAGCATGTAATGGGTAAAAACCACTATGCCTTATGAACTTGTGTTGATAGTTACTAGGCCACTCACAGCCTGTCTATCAGCTTCTGAAACCGTGATACTTCTCTTTCTTGTGACAGATTCATAACTGATTCTACAATAATGTACTTCCTTGGTTCCGGGTAAGCATTCTGGTTTGTGTTTTCTTGCTAGTGCTCAACATTTGTGTAGATGACAGTAGATTGTTAGAAGAAAATTTTCTTTCCTGATAGGGTCCTTGAGACTATTTGCATTAAAAACCATGAAAACATTATTAATTGTTCCGTATATACTCCTTTATCTTTCCATTTCCTTGGTCCTGCAGTCTTGTGTTGTCAAAATCATGCTTATATCTTGTTCTTCCTCTGTTTTGCAGTAGCATTTGATAGAAGAACTTTCAGCCTACAAGATACAAGTGAGCTGTTGAGAGTCGATTGACTTTCTTGATGTGTAATTCATGTCACGTAAATGAACGCTAGTTACGCTTTTAGCTCCTTCTCATTAGCTTACCATTTGTCAGGTATGTCTGGATATCTGTACGGACTTCTTGTGGCCATTTACCTTACTAGTCATGTGCTCTTCTGTTATTTATGAATCATTCCTGTGAATCTTTTCATGTATGAAACATGATGACAAATCTACTCTCGCTTATGGGAGTTGGCATTTTCAGTTCTCATAATCACGGTGCTGCTCAAGTTTGATGTTTCTAGATTTTTGCATCATAGCATATTTTCTTATATGCATTTTGTTCTTTGGGATAATTTTACAAGTCCTTTGGGCTTCTGATTGACAGAATGTATAGCATGGAGCACTACCTGCAAGTTGCTTCTATATCAAAAAAAAAAAAAAAATTTCTGGCAATTAAAAGTGTCAGTATAGAATTCGAAATCCTAATGTTGTACTATAGCTATCCTGACACTTTCAATTATCAAGAAAAGGGATTTTTGTTGACGGATGGGAAGTTATAACAGCATAATTTTCCTGACACGTTTGAATATATGAGCCTATCCCCACATTGGAAGGGACAACACTCGTCTGAGGTGTGAGGAAAAGTAAAGTGTCAGGTTAGATTATCTATACTGACACCTTTAAATGCCGTTAAAAGTCATTTTTGTTGTAGTGAAAACATGAAGGGATAAGAATGAGAATACGATTTTATTATATATATATATATATATATATATGATTTCTTGTCTCCTAATGTTAAGGGAAATGACCCCTCTCATGAAATCAGAGTATGTGAATTTTGAGCATTTTATCTAGAATTGTAATTGAATCGAACTACTCGTGAGATGCACGCGATCTGTTTGGTCAATTGCTTGATTCGACTGGGCGTTGATCAATTTCGAGTCGAGTTCGAGCATGCTCAAGTAACCAAACGAGTCGAGTTTGACTATTAGAATACCGCGATTGAGTACTTGATGTGTTTAATCGAGTAGTGTACATTACTTTAATTATTATGTATTAGACGAGTTCAAGTACTGGTAGAAATTTCATCTCAGATGGAAACCAATCTTGTTCCCAATATGTCAAAAGTGCCATTCCTTGAGCTCTTTGGAATGCTCAATTACATCTTTTTTCTTTTCATTTTTGGAGCTGGTTGTTAAACTTTTTTCAATTTATTCTCCATTTGCCAAGGTTAGAATATATTTTGAGACCTTGTATAAAATTTGTCATGCTTTTTGTGATTCTTTAAATAATTTTATGGAATTATGATGCACTTTTTTTTGGTGGATCAGTTTTATAATTCCTGAAGTTTTGGAAGTATTGAACTAACCACCTTCTAAGATCATCACTAAACTCAAGAACTAAGGTATACATGGAAGCACTTCCCATCATAATGTTCATTTCCGCACAAAATGTTGTGTGTTAAATTTGAATATACAAAAACCCACATAATGTCATGTGTTATATTTGAATATACCAAAGAACCAGGTCGCACCTTTACAATCCGAATTTTGAGAGACTTAAGAGTGTATATCACTAAGTTTGATTTATATATCACTACCTTTAAAACAATAACCTCTATTGCAACATAGAACAGCTGTTTAACATCTTCAAAATTAAGAAAAATGTAGTTTTAGTTCTCAATATTTGGTCTGTATGCTAAATTGGTCCATAGTGTTTCCACCAAAATAAATATGATTCCTAAAATTTCTAATTTTGGCATACTTAGGACAATTAATGAAAAATTACAATATCTACTTGTCAAAATCAATTGGAGTTAACCAAAAGTTTGACTTTATATATCTGGCCCTTAATGTTCAAAATTTAACATGTTTCAAATAGTTATATTTAAGGTTTTTCAAATTAAATAAAATATGAATTAAATTAAATACGTGACAAATGTGTTCTCAAATTCCTATAAAAATCCCTCAAAGCACTTCACATTGACATAACACCGTCTTTTTACCTAAAAAGTATCTCCTTATTAAATTAATTATAACTAAATAAAAATACACATATAAATATATATAGAAAAATGTTGTGGGAAAAAGAGAATCCTTAAAAAGAGAATCCTTAAGTTTAGTATGTAAATTTATAAAAAAACACTATTATAAAAGTTGTTGCATTACTTATGGATGTAGGTTTTAATTGATTATTGTTAGGAATCTTGACAAGTAAAGATAATTACCAATACAAAATACTCGTATGGATTTTTGGAAGAAACTTGCTTTTCATTTTTTCTTGTCTTTCCTTCATGTTAAATTAAATATTTTAATAATAAAGTTTTAATGTATTCATGTTTATGTTCATCTAAATTGATAATTTTATTAAAGAATTTAAACAATTATGAAACCGCTGAAACTTAATGGATAACCAATTGCAATGCCAAAATAAATTTATTATTCTATCAACTTAATTGACACGTAGTTGTTTATATTTAAATGGGATATTTAACGAAGTACTTAAATATCAATATATCTTAATAAATATATGTTAATAATAAAAATCATTATTAGTTAATTATTGATATAATTAGATGTATTTTGCCTAATTAGGCAAATGAGAATAACACATTAGGAATTCATGGTACGAGTAAATGAAAGAAAGAAACAAAAAAGGAAGAAGAAAAGTTTATTTAGTTTTTTCATGTTTCTTAATACTATATTCTGTAGTAAATATAACACAATTTCAACTCGATTCGCATCTAATTTCATCCTCTAACCCTCAACATTACTATTTAAAAGTTAAGGAACTATAGTGATTTAAATCCCAAATTTTGGGGGTCCAAAAATGCAAACTTAATATAGTTGATTAACTAAAATTTAACTAAAATTTGATTTTGATAGTTAAGAATGATTAAATTTTCTTTAATTGTCCTAAATCTGCTCAAATTTAGAAACTTTAGGGACTACATTTATTTTAGTCAAAATATTATGCTCAATTTAATATGCAGGCCAAATATTGAGAACTAAAATTGCATTTCTCCATTAAAAGTATTTTTAATTTTATCTCATTTTGAAGAAAAGGAACTAATGAATTTCACAAAACAAAAAAAGACATAGTTCATAGCTTGATACATGTATCATTTTGGTTCCTTTAGTCCTTACTCCATAGCATTACTAGGGCTAGAATTTAAGTTCTAAATGACCCATTAAAATCTCACAATTGGAATTTGGACCACGAAATCAAAATCTTCGTGCCATCCCTAGACCCTGCACGTAAATAGCTGTTATCCCCGCGCAAAACAACACAAATTCCACTGTCACTGCTAAGCTACGCCTCTCATCTTCTTCCTCCACCCTCCACCTTCCACTTTTCCCAAATTCTCACATTTCATTCAAACAGTCCCTCCCCTACACCCCCGGCGCAATGGAGCTTCACCTTGTCGACCCAGCTAACCTGCGCCTCTTCTCCTCCATTCATCATCCCAGAACCCCAAAATTCTCCACCATTAAATCATCGAAGAAAGACTCAATAACCACCTCAAAGGGCCTTCAGAAGAGTTCCCAGAAGGAACTCTCAAGAATTCTCAGGAGTGAGGCGGCTACAAAAAACATAGTGAAGAAAGCAAATTCTAATAAATATAATAATCTCAATCCAAAAGCTGTTTTGGATGCCTTGGATGATGCCATTAAAGGGAATGATTGGGAATCTGCTCTTAAGGTTTGTGGGTTTTCTTTACCCTGCTTGATAAAATTTCTGTCTTTGAATGATATGATTTTTAATTATGATTTTTGGTGTGAGGTCATGGTGGTTGTTGCTAGAGTAATTATAATAATACTAAAAAATAACAGTAGTAGTAGTTGGAGGAGACAGAATTAAATAAGGTGAAATGGAGTATTTTGCTTCATCTGCAGAATTTAAGGACAAGAGCTGAAAAAGGGTGAATTTGTCTGAGTAAAATGTTTTGCTTTGGGATGCTTGTGTGAAAAATCCATTTTCTAAATAAAGTTTCCGTCTTTAAATGATATGATCAATTTTGATTTGGGTGTAAGATCATGTTGGTTGTTGTGGGTACCATAATAATAGTAACAGAAGTAGGAGTGACAGGGAAAGAATTAAACGAGGTGAAAAGGAGTATATTGGGTTCATGTGCAAAATTTAAGAGCAACAGCAGGAAAAAATGTGAAGATGTCAGGGTAGAATGCTTTGTGGTTGAATACTTAAATGAACAGAGCCAGTTTCTGATGAACTTTTCCCCATTTCATGATATGGTTGTTGAAGTTTGTCCTGTGTTGTATTTTTTCAAAGCTATGGTTTCTAGATTATGTTAGTTGCCAGTTGAATCGTCATTACAATTTCACCAGTACTCATGCCAGATGATTGCTTAGTGAACTACATAAGGCGTATGGAAGTTTAATGCGCTGATGGTGGTGGTAGTGAGATATATTCATTAATGGCTCTACGCCATTCAATCTGCACTCATAGGGAGAGAGGGATTTGTGCAGTTGGAACCGAGTAGAAGTGAGACTGGGGTGTAGAAAAGTAAAAGGAAATCTAGCTCCAAAAGTGGTAGGATTGATAATGAAAATCACAAAAGCTTGAAGGATACAGAAGTAATAAGCTGTATGAACCCGCAGAGCTGATACAAGTTTTAGGTAATAACTGATACGAAAAAGTTCTGGCTGCAACACATAGATAGACTACTTATACTCCAAATACATTATTGCCAAAAATTGAGAAGAGCACACTTACCCTTAATAATGCACCTGTCTGGCACATATTCACCAGCTACACAACACAGTTTCTAAAACTACTGGAAAAGTTGCAACAAAGCATAACTAGCGAAGCATAACTAACAACTTACTTAACAACAATATCAAGGTGTAACAGGCTCCTGCATCGGATCGTGTTTTCAAAGGAATTTTATTTTCTCAGCTGTTTGTACTCAGATCTTAGTTTTAAGCAATTTAATAGGTGGCTCCACCCTAATATTCATAAAGTATGTAAAGTTCAAAGAAGACAAATTAATGTCCTTAACTCATGTGGCTGTTTTTGTTGAATCTCTTTGGTGTTTCAGGAAATTTAAGGAAACAAAAGTTTAGTTTTGGAGGCTTTTCATGTTGTGCTTTCCCACTTTTAACTATGCACAAATGCCTTAAGTTGAATTTTTTTTTTTTTTTGTCGGATACGATAGACCTACACTATTCTATAGTAGGGGGAGGGGGGACCTGAAGAGGCCCAGGGGTAACCCAGATTGAACCACCACCGGACCATACGGGTGCACTACGTACCCGTATGGATTTTTGTTCAGCCAGCCCACACATATTGTGGCAATTGGTGGGAGGCAAGGTTTGAACCCTTGACCTCCTACCCCACCAAGCCTTAATGCTTTGGTGGTGGCTACCAGCCCAAATTCTGGTGGTTCTTAAGTTGATCATTCTAACAGTTTTTTGGATGACTTTGTCTGAATTTCCTACTCGTAGATTTTCAGCCTACTACGTAAGCAACGCTGGTACATACCAAAAGGCCAGACATATACAAAATTATTGGTAATGCTTGGCAAGTGTAAGCAGCCAAATCATGCTGGCTTGCTTTTTGAGATAATGGAGTCCGATGGGCTTCAACCGACAATTGATGTTTACACTGCACTTGTGGGTGTCTACGGCTTTAGTGGCCTCCTTGACAAGGCGTTTCATACTGTTGATGAAATGAAGTCGGTTTCTGATTGCAAGCCTGATGTGTATACTTACTCAATCCTTATCAAATGTTGTGCTAAACTTCGTCGATTTGATATGATTGGGATAATTTTAGCTGAGATGTCATATTTAGGAATTGAATGTAACGCTACAATATACAATACTGTAATAGATGGGTATGGTAAGGCTGGGCTTTTTGAACAGATGGAACACGCATTGTCAGACATGATTGAAAGTGGCACATGCCTTCCGGACATATATACTTTCAACTCAGTTATTGGGGCTTTTGGCAACTTTGGACAGATTGATAAAGTAGAGAGTTGGTTTGATCAATTTCAGCTAATGGGAATAAAGCCAGATATTATGACGTTTAATATACTTGTCAGATCATATGGTAAAGCAAGCATGTATGAGAAAATGGGTTCTGTTCTGGACTTTATGAAGAAAAGGTTTTATTCTCCTACAATTGTTACTTTTAACATTGTCATTGAGACATATGGAAAGGCTGGAAATGTTGAGAAAATGGAAGAATATTTCCTGAAAATGAAGCATCAAGGAATGAAACCTAATTCAATAACTTACTGCTCCCTGGTTAGCGCTTACAGTAAATCTGGGCTTTTGGACAAAGTTGATTCAATTATCAGGCAAGCAGACAATACTGATGTGATATTAGACACCCCATTTTTCAACTGTGTCATCAGTGCCTATGGCCGGGCTGGGAATATAGAGAAAATGGTTGAACTGTTTTCAGCAATGGAGGACCAACAATGCAAACCAGACAGCATAACCTTTGCTTCTATGATCCAAGCTTATCAAGAACAAGGAATGATTGAGGCTGCTCAAGAATTGGAGCATAAGATGTTAATGTGCAGTGGTAGTTCAGGTACCCGTATCATTGCCTTCCAATTTTTGCAATACCAGATTTTTCTTCTGGCATGAAAGTTGGAAGTTAGTTGCAGAATCTTTATCTGGTTTCTTATTCTTTCGACTATTATTTCTATCTGGTCTGAGTTAGTTTGTCTGCTGTTTTCTTATCATAATCGCATTTTCTTACTTATGTTAGTATATAAAATTGAAATGTACAAAAATCTTTCATAATTTTACAAATTGAATTGGCTTTTTCCCCAGAAGTAAAGCTGATTGGAAGCTGGCGTCACTAAGTGGTTCAAGAGTTGATATTGATATAAAGTATTCTGTCTGAGCTAGGAAAGGAAGAATTTGGTGGCAGTCTCTCATTTTGTAAGTGCCTTTCCCTTTCCATTCTCTATATATGCATTGGCTTTTATGTCCTTGTCCTATGAGGCTCTATGCATTGTGCCCAAAGTCTAGGTAAAAGGAAAAATTTTCCCTTTTCTTTTTAATCCAACCATGCTTTACTGTATATTAATTCCATATCCACCTCTAAATGATTGCTTTGCAAATTGGAAAAAGATTTTTACATATGATTGTTATCTGATGCTGATGACTAATTCCCAGCTAGCTGCACAAAGAGTGAGTTACTGAATGCCTTCAGATGCTAACTAATAAATAAAGATAATACTTTTGGAGATTGCAATCATAATTCCTCTGTTTCTCTCTTTCTCCGCCTTTGTGCTTTCTTTATTTTGGAACTTCATTGATTCAAAGAAATATGCAAATGATTTGAGAACTATGGTCAGAAGATGAGGGGATTTACATGAATCAGTTAATGGCTTGGTAAGCTGTTGTTTTTGGTCAACATTATCTTGTTTATCTCTGGTTCAGGGATTACGGTCAGTAGATAGTATACTTCGAGAACAATCAGAAGAGTGCTAGGTTCTGTAGGTGTGAAGGTCAGAGGATCAAAGCGGTAAAATTTTGTGCTTGTTGCAATTATTTTGGTTTTTAGGATTTGGGTTATAAAACATAAACATTCAACCAGCTTTCTTGGCCCGCTCGCACAACAATTTACATAATGGGAAGATTTTTTGCAGATTTGATATGTGTAAGGGGTATTCGATTTCAATTTTTCTAAAAAACATGGTTCTATCAGTTGATAGATTATCTTTTTATAACAGGACTGCACATTTTTCTAGTGAAAACATCTCTTAGGTTGATAGTCTACTCTTGACGCCACTACTATGTAGTTATAGTGCTTTTTACAGATTGATTTGGGACTCAATCCCCTGGTAGAAGCAATGCCCTAAACATATCAGATTGGCTGATTAGTTGGTTGAAGACCACTAAGTGGTGTGCAATGAAGATCTTGGCTGAATTGGTGACTGACTTATTAAGATTCCAGTCCAACTTACGGGTATCTTACAACTGTGGCTTGTAGTCTTTTCATTGCATATCTAATTTTCTGTTATAAAGGATTGTTGTCATACATCTACAGCAAATTCAGTTATTCTTTGCATTAAAAGTTGTGCCTTTAACTCCTAGGATGTCTTAAGAAACTAACATCATTACCACTAAGAATTGTATTGTTGTTTGAGGGGCTTGAAATGAATGTAAAAGGCTGCAAATATAGTCCCTTTCTTAGTGGAACAGATAGCTGATCAAAGATTAGACCTCAAGTCCTCTTTTTCATTCCCAAAGACAAAAACAAAAATAATTTTGTTGCACGACGCTCTTTTAAGTTCAATGTATTGGAACATTTGCTCTTTTGTTAGGGATATATGCCTAGATCCACATCAAAAGAGGGACAAAAGAGGGAAAAAGGGCAAAAACAAGGAAGTTCAAAATTTTGTATGTTGCCCTCCTCAAGTGACAGTCTATGTCAGTTAAAAACATCAAAAAAAAAAAAAAAAAGCTGACAAGAAAAATTTGGGCATGGAAAGGCAAGCAACATAAGCATTGGAAGGTTGTGTATCATTCATTTAGACTCTGCGTAATGGAATTAATGAATTAATATATTCATGATCTGGAAAAAGTTCCAGTTTTGTTGCAATTGTTGGAGCAGTCCATATAAATCTCATTTGAATGCTAATAAAATCATGTCCAAAAAAGGAAAAAATGTGCTAAGATGTATATGTTCATTGTTCAGAACTACCAAATTTTACTGAACATGTGAAGACCAGCATGTATTACACGATTCCGAATGACGAGCATAAACTCTTCTCCAAGCAAAGGTTTTTCCCTTTCTGAACTCAGAAAGAAATCTGCTGTATCAGTCAGTTACACCCATCACTTCTGCATCACCTCTTAAAAATTGATAAGATAAAAAATAGATCTCATTGTCCACAGCCGCTTGCTCTTCAATATGGAAAGGGAAGTATCTAGACTGTTTTGTCACTGATAATGTATCTGTAGATAGATAAGAATTCAAGCAATATTTCTTGTTTTTTAACTTAATCTTGTCTGTCTCTTCATCAGGGAAACCTGAATGCACCCTAATAAAGTAATACCTGATATGATTTCAAACTGAGTGAAACAAAAATGAAGCATATGACAGGATCGGAATTTAACTAGGGCCTGTTCATTGATTCAACTTTCAGCAGTTTTCTGCACTTCAGTTTCTTGGTACACATCATGATATCCTTTTACTTTTGTTCTTTGTGCTCTTCATCTTTGCAGAAGTGGGAGAATGTCATGATTCTGTGGCCTGCATTTGCTGCCATTATGAAAGCATACTTCTGGTGAAGGATGCCAAGCTGCTCTGCATTCAGAGGGTAAGATGGTGTACAACATGGCTGCTTAAGGTCTTTCATACCACTCCTTTCTGAGAATTTGATCCTTATATTTTGTATTAGACTTCATCATTAATTACTGCAAATTTTTGTTGCCATGTGCTGGAAGAGTCCTTCAGTAGATTGAAAATCATGGCTTCCGCATAATACAGTATCAAACTGCCTGATTCTTTTTATCACATTCAATGCATTGGTTCTGCACTTTCTTTGCATTTTATTTTCTCATTTTTAGAATGACTGGAGATAATAGCAAAGTTTTCAAGCTTGGAAAACTGATTCAACTGATTTTCCAGTAAACAATCTGGGCCTGTCAAGTTTTTGTGTCTGGGATAGTTTAGGTATCTGAATAGGGATGTATGTTTGCTCAAATTTGAATAGATAAATTATAGGCTAATAAACTTTTTAAGTGACTTGGCCAGAGATATGGAAAAAAATCACTAGGTCGCTTAATAGCTGATATAATCAAAATTATAGTTTGCCTCTCTCTCTCTCTCTCTCTCTCTCTAATAATTCCTGCTTCTGCTTTAATGATTTTGTATTCTTAGGATCATTTTTACAAATTGACATGTATTGCTCATCTATCATTTGTTGTGCTTAAACAGGATAAAATCACAAATAACAATGGAAAAGCCAAAACCAGGTTAAGACTCCAGTGTACACAAATTAAACCAGATATATTCCATTCTACACACACAGGGTTTGGATGAATTGGGTCTCGTGAACAAGCAGTATGAAGCAGCTTCAACAGAATTCAAAAATCAATTAGCTTCTTGTGGGGTTGAAGTCCTGAACAGAAATAACAGCTTGCTTCTGTAAAGGACCACTTGCAGTGTGAAATTCGGCTGTGCCATTTTGTCAGCTGTTTGGTTAAGCCTCCAGTATACACAAATTAAACTAGACATACTCCATTCTAACACGGGATTTGGAGAATTGGATCTCATGAACAAGAAGTATGATGCAGCTTCGACAGAATTCAAAAATCAGTTATCTTCTTACGGGGTTGAAGTCCCGAACAGAAAAAACTGATTTCTGTAAAGGACCAGTTGCAGTGCGAAACCGGCTGTGCCATTTTGTCAGATGTTCTACACTGGTGATGAGTACTAAATTGCAGAGTATTATTTACTCAGTGTGTGAGTTCTCATTCTCTCTTTCCTTTGTTTTATCTGTGAATAACTGTTCACGTTCACTTGGTGTTATGGTGAACCTAACCACGAGTTCATTTCTCTGCGACACACTCGGAGTTAGTTTTGGAGAACTGAGTAGAATAAAACAAGTTTTAGTTAAGTTCGGATAGTGTCTTACTTGCAACACGTTGATAAGATATTTTACTTTTCTTTCCTTTGAGCATAAAGAATGGTTGAGAAATGGTTTATTATATTCGACTCTACTACAGAATTTCTGTGAAAGTTTATACTTGAGCATACCTGTGAAAAGACTCCCTTGGACTCGAATACCTTAACTATCACCCCAGATTTTGCAGGATTAAAAGTTAAGATCCTGAGATTGATTTTTCCATATGGACAAGTAAAATGTGCCATGAATATGCCAACTACATATAATTTTCCAGCTTTCTGGGCAAAACAGAACAACCCTCGATCTACATTTCAATCATGACAATGTACATCATCAAGGCATTTATATGACTAAGACACAGAAATTTGCCCACAGTTCTACTACAGTTGGTTTTGATCATCTGCATCCTGAAATATTTTGGACCCCCCTTGCTCAAAGTAATAATCGCAACTTCACAGATTAGGGCATCATAGAAGTAGCAACTCAGTTATGTTCAGCAATTTTTTCTTCATTAAGAGTTATATTTTGTCATAACGAGACTTTTTGAGTTATCGAAAATTAAGCAACTCGCGAAACATGAACTCGATCACATAAAATTGATATATTTACTCTATATATTCATGTAGGTAAAGATGACTTCTCCCCCAGAAGGCACGAGATTGCAATTCTGAAGGACGTTGACTGTTTTTACCATGTTTAGTTAGCAATGTTATAATTCCAAGTCTAAAAGGCCATGCATCTTTTTTCTGCTTCTCTTCGTGCCACCTTAAGGGCGACCTCCTACAAAATTTGCAGCCCCTTCAAACGGTAGAGGGCCTGGAACTTCGAACTAGAGATACCATGCCTTTTGAAAGGCCTGATTCTTTTCTTATAAAAACATAAACTATTTAGTAAAGATGCTACCAAAGATGAAACAAGCTTAGAGTTAATACAGTACTTGAGAGAGAATTAAACAAAGCAAATGCTACTAAAAACTAGTAATTCAGTACTTGTGAGAGAGAATTAATGCCACCTGATGCATGCTTAGAGTTTTATCTTCACGACCCGAGATTCTTCTACGGATCCTATCCACAAACTTCCATTCTGTTCATTCACATCGCTACTAAACCGCCATGTCTCCCCATTTCCAGCCTCTAATACCTTCAATATGTCACCATTTTGACTCAATTTAACTATCATTCCAAGCGGATTGTATATCCCATCTCGTGAGTTAGCCGCCACCCAAAATTCACCTTGTTGGTTTCTTTTGATATTGTCTGGCCTTCCTGGAAGCTCTGCAAAAACATCAACTGTGCCAACCCTGGATTGCTCAAGCCAATACCTCAGTACCCTACTATTTGTGGTTTCAGTAACGAGTAAGAAATCTCCATTTTTGCTTAATGCTACTCCATTTGGAAACATGAGATGGTCCATAAGAACCGTCACTTGATTAGTTCTCGGGTCATATTTCAACAGCCTGCCTGAGTTGTCACCACTTAATATCACGTAAGCATATGCACTGAAATTTCAAAGCATCATAATTAGCATTTGATGTCGAATACTTGTAGACGCAAAAAACTAAAGAACATCAATTGTTTCCTCGGTCACACACAAGAAGACACAGATAAATCAAGATTCAGGCATGCATTTCATATGGTATAATGAGTATAGAATGTTAGTTTAATAGACATATACCCATCTTCAGCGAAGAAATTTTTAGCCATTTGCCTTGTACTTTAGTGAGGCTGGGTAAATATAACCTTTTGTGTTACTAAGAAAAAGTGAGATAGGATATAAATTTACCTTCTTGGCAATCTTGTGCTGGTGTCAGTAAAATATACTATACCACTGTTTTGGTCGACAACTACATCATTGGTGAATCTGAAAGGAACTCCTCCAGCTTCCTTAGCTAGTGGTCTCGCTAATCCACCCTTAGGACCTACGACTAGGAGACCCATATAGGCATCGGCAATGTAAAGATCACCAGTCCTTTGATTGAAACTTAGCCCCAATGGTCGCCCACATCTTGCCTCTGTAATAACATGATCAAACGGACCTTGACAGCCAAATCTGTTTATGAAAACATTGTAGCTTTAGAATTTTAGCAAATAATAGCAGTATATAAGAAAAAAGTCCCAAACTTGCCTAATATTTGTTAAAGAGATTTGTAGAATGATGGAACCAATTCACTATCATGCCATTTTTTTATCTCCAAAATAATAAATATCCACGATATTAGTATGTCAAATCTCACCAATATACTACAAGACGCTTCACTATGAAACCCTTTTTATTTCTTTTTAAAAAATTTTTCCATCAAGGAAGGGGTGGGACTTGAGAAACGGGGAGAGACAGGGATTTGATCCTTTCTATTTGAAAAACTGCATAAAACCACTGACTTATTTCTCTGGCTACCAACATGGAAAAATCTACTAATATCCAATGCATAAGCGCGTATTCAGCAACGAAACAGAAAAACTTAGATTGTCATGAAGGGTTTCAGTTTTTGCTTACGTTAAAGTGTTACATAGATAACTCGAAGCACAAATAAACACAGTTGCATAGATTCTAAATAGAAATATTCGTAGTTGGAAGCATGAATAGTAACCTGTATGGAGTTGTTGTAGCAAAATCGACCCAGCGATTCACGTCTGCCTGCCACTTTATTATTCGACCATCAGAAACACCTGTGTATGGGCCGCCACCATTCCGATCAAAGGCAAGACTCTCTGGTCCGGTTGCACCAAAGATTGGAAAAGTTTCAGACCTCTTAATCTGACAACCGACAATTCCAACGTTATAGATTAATGTAGCTAAGAGAAATAGGGTAGAGAGAGATGAATCATGCTGCTTAGGAGCCATAAGGTCTGGAGAATAATGTGAAAAAGCAGCAGAACTAAAGTTTCCTCAGTCTTCTAAAGTAGGTTTTTTTGTTGAAGTATAGCAGCCGGGGCTCTTTCTATAATGCATGGAAACAATCTCTGAATCCGATTCGAGAAAGGGAAGTGTGGAAACGTTTTTTCTTTTGCCTTCTGAGTTAGACCGGCAGTTGCCCTTGCCTGATACATTCATATTAGTGTGAATACCCGTGCTACGCACGGTGCTGACATTATTGAAAAAAAATAAAAATAAAATAGTAAACAAAAAAAGGTGAAAAAATTGTACCAACAAAATTAAAATGTAATATGTGTTTAACAATAGTTTGAAATATAATAGAATGTTTATATCATTCAAGAATTGTCTTTTTCGGAAGATGGATCTTGAAAAAAAATAAAAATTTATATTAAAAAAGGGAATGATATATTTCTACAAATGAATGTAATTGAATGTTGTTAAAATGAAATATTTACAAATACTAAGCATTCGATTTGATAATCTTGCTTGAAGGTGCGAACACTCTTCACACCAATCCACTTTTAGTACGAATGCCAAAATTGGTGATTTAATTAACTTTGTTAAATTTTGTGGAGTGCGTACTACAAATGAAAATGCACGATCTTTACATTTTTGTAATAATGACTTGTACTTCGATTGCACTTGAAAATTTTTAGTCCAATGAAACTACTGAAAATTTCCCATTACTGAACCTCCCCATCCCATGCGTCCGATTATGAGCACCGAGGTGAGGAGACTGTAGAGTAGCTCACTTTTTCCCAACTTCCAGCAAGTAGCCCACTAGCGCCAGCCACACATATTTGCAATCACAACCCCCCCCCCCCCCGGATTTGGGGCAGGGACGGTCATACTGCGGCTGAAAATTGGTCCTCAAAATTTTGTGCGGCTGAAATAACACCATGTAACTCGAAATTCGCGCCAAGTGTGGGGCCCACCACTATCTGTTGTGAAAATACATCCTGTGAAAAAAAAGTTACGCGCAGTTGAACCAATGTTACGCGCAGTTGAAATGAGCTAAAATTGGCAGGGACGATTGCACCTGCAACCGTCCCTGCCCCGAGTCCCCCCCCCACCCCCACAACAAAACCCCGCAAAACCAAGCACCACTAATTGAAAACAAACCAATAAATGCACTAAAATGCCTCCCATCTATACCTCAAATTGCACTTTAACCCACGAATTTTTATTTTAGGTACTTTGACCGCTTATTGTTATTTTTTTTGTGCGAAATTATCCCTCTAATTGCTTTTGTCTTTTTCGATTTTTTCACATGTCGCTAACTGCTTCATTCCCTCTGCTATCACTTGTATATTTAAAATCAATTTTTAATATTAAATAAAAAGGAATCCATTAGTTTATAATATGTTCATAATGTAGATAAATTATTAAATTTGGAAAAGGGCGTATGTTCTTATAGGCTTTTTTTCTTTTCTTTTTTGGGGGAAAATGAGTTTGTTCTTGTAGGTTTTTTTTTTTTGAATATAGAATTGTTTTTCAGAGATTTTGGTTCTTAGTCCTGCTATGTTTAAACCATCTTTTAATATCCAATTCAATATATTCTTTTAATTTGGCAGCCTCTATAATTTTTAATTTATTCTTTTGGTTTAAGTTCAGTTAGAATTCAGAATTTTTCAAATACCAATAGAAACCATATTTTTTTTAGTCACCATCTTCAATTCCCCATCTAATGACCCTTGTGGATTTACTGATTATGAATAGGATAGATGATGTGGTTATTAGAATTTAAAAGCTACCGCCATAGTGTTCCTATTTCATTTTTCTTTATTTCTTTTGGGTCAAGGTAATCTCTAATCCTTCCAAGTGAAGTTTAAATATGATTGAAAAAACAAGGCCTTCAAGTACATTGCCAAGTAGCTTTAATGAGCGAGGCTATTGCAGGCCTAAAAATTGAGATTCCAGAAGATCACGTTGGTTAATTATTAGAGGTTTAACAGGCCCTACTCTGATGGTTCGAGTTTGTGTCTTATCATGAACAATAAGTGCAACTAAACTTTACAATTTTGTTCTTCACACACATCGTTTCCACTTTCCATTTTCGCTGAATTGCTGCTGTTTGAGTAGCAACAGCATGGTCGATGCATAAATCATGCCTTTAATGGGTCTTTTGGAGCATGTGCTTGTGATTTTGTGTTTATACTTTATCCCACTATTGAGTATCTTTGCTTTACGGTGTAACAATAAGCAAACGACCGTTCATAGGATTTTGCAAAAAAATTTCAGAAATAATGGATGATCAGAAAATCAATGCAATATCATTCATGACAAAAAGCAAATCAAAAGCAAAACATACTTAAAAGGCAGAGGGGCAGAGGGGACTGACCTGGAAAATTAAGCCGGCAAGAATATACTTCCAGTTCTCCGCAAGAAGGTTGATTTCCGCTGAAGTCTCTGCACATAATCTCTTCCATAACTGCTCACAAAAGAAACAAAATCAATACATTTACAAAATCAATAGAGAACCAAAAACAAATAAGAAACTGAGAGAGAGGGTGGGGGAATTGGGTGTGGAATTCTTTGGAGGAGTTTGGAGGAGTTTTAATTGGGGTGGAATTCTTAAATTAGAGGACTCTTAATTGGAGTGGGAAACGTGGGAGGAAATGTAGGGGAAAACGTGGGATGATGATTAGAGGATTTGTAGGAGTGGTTGTAGGATGAGTTAAGAGATAGTTGGAGTGGACTCTTAATTAGAGTGGGAAACGTGGGAGGAAATGTAAGGAGAAACGTGGGATGATAATTAGAGGATTTGTAGGAGTGGTTGTAGGATGAGTTAAGAGATAGTGGGAATATTTTAAATTTAAATTTGATTGGTGATAAGGTGGATTATGACCCACTACTTTTTATGTATTAAAATAAATACAAAAATCTAGAAAAAAGAATGAGAAGTTTAGAAGCCATTGAGAGGGTTTCTGCTAAAAACCCCTTCTTGAATACATATAGATATAGATTCCGAAAAGAAATCAGTTTTTCTTAGTAGTTTAGTCAAGGATAATTAAGGTTTGAAAAAAAAAAACCAAAAGGGATTAGGGGTAATAAAGGTAGCATTTTTGTAGGTAGTTTCCTAAATTCATATTCAATAATATATACTAATCTTCTATGCTAAAGTTGGTTTTCCCCTATTTTGTTTTTATGTTTCTTATTTTTCTTCTTTGTTTGCTTTACCTTAGGTAAAATATACTAACATTAATCCTTTTCCACAGAATTTGTTATTTAACTTATTGAAAACTAGAATAATTAAAACAACTAGATATCAAGGCACACTCGATGCATGTGAAACTAGTCAAAATATTTTTAATTGAAAGGATCACAAAAATAGTGCAAGTGAATATAACTATTTTATGTAATATGTAATAAAAAGTGTATCATGCAGAAATATGTATAATTGGAAGTAAAAAAAAGCTGTTGGTAGGGAAGATCGTGAGAATTGGAGGGAGATAGTTTTGATTGAGTAGGATTTGTGTGTGAGTTGATCATAGAAATAAGGGTAAATTTGAAAACAAATAAAGTTAAAACCAAGTTAACTACTTACACAGACTTTATTATTGTAAAGATATGGCAGAAAACAATATATTTAGAATAAATTAGCTAAAAGAGTTGTTTTATCATTTTTGTTAATTAAACTGGTCAATAATTCAATATTAATCCAAACAACTAAAGAGAGGAAATTTAGCTTCATGAATTGGGGAGGGTCCAATCTAAAATTAAACCAAATCTAAGTGGAGAAAATAAAAGTTATCTCTTTTGGACACCAATTAAAACCAAACTCATTAATTTAAGGACTTGATAGACAGTTTTTAAAAAGTGATGCACCATATAGGACTATTGGAAAAAGTTGAGGGACTATTAGAGTTGTTTGTCCCTAAGTTTTAGGAGTAATAAGGTATTTTTGACGTACGGTCGCAAGCAGTTAATTTTTTTTTATTGGTTAATATTTCCAGTCAAGTTATTCCAACGTGTTTGAAATTATCTTTGTTTTTCTGTTTTTTTTTTAAGAAAGAACAATTTTGTTTGTCAAGAAACTAAACAACCACCAAATCAAACAAGAATGATTAACTAAATACTGAAGCATTTTATTTTATTTTATTATTATTATTACTACTAAATAATGTTAATATTTTGTAAAAAATATAATTTCATTCATCAAGCAAGCAACCAAGGCATCCAAATTTGCTTCTCAACGACAAATGTGCCTGTTGAACAAATTAATAAATTGAGCCACTCTATCATTACTATCTCAATTTTATCCCAACAAATATAAAATGAGTTAAATGCATTAAACCCTCCTAAACTTTACCTTTGGTTGCACTTTGCCCCCTGAACTCATTAAATAAGCACTTTACCCCCTATTTGATATTTAAAAATAAAAGTGTCCTTACTATTTTCTTTTTTTTTGTTTATTCATTCTCTTATTTTTCTTTTCCACTACTTTCTTTTATTTTTCATTTTTTCATTTTTTACTAACTTCTTTTTTTGCCCTTCTCTCATGTCACTATTTTGTGTCACTTTCCTATTAGTATTACTAGTTGTATGCTTATTACAATATTGTAATCATTTTGCACTTATAATTTCATTCTTGTTTTATTTATTTACACTATTAGAAAATTTAAGACAAATTGTATAACATAAAAATTGATATATGCTTATCATAATAAAAAATGTATATTTCTTTTATAAAAAAAAGTATATATTACTAGCAATTTGAATATTTAAAATGATATTAGCAAAAAGAACTTTAAATTAGTTAATATTTAAAAGTATATCCCAAAAATCAAGTAATTATTAATTTTATTTACTTTTTATGTATATTTGATTAATTGCTACTGTTTTTATTAAGTATTAATTTATTTTAAACTTTAGGCATACTGAGTAATGTATGAAGTAATTTATATGTATAAATAGACTTTATGGTCATTATTTTTTCAATAACAAAAGTAAATAAGCTAAAAATAAATAAAGCATAAGTTTAGGAAGATTAATATATATATATATAGATAGCAAAGAGAAAAAAAGTAGTTGATCACATGAGAGAAGGGAGAAAAATTAAAGAATATAAACAAAATCGGCAAGTAGAAAAAAGACCAAAATAAGAGAGAAAAAAATAAAATACTCCCTCGATTCCATTGATATTATCATACTTTCCTTTTTAAATTGTTTCAAAATATTTATCGCTTATCTTAATTGGCTAATATATTTCTATTCTTTTTTTTTTTTTGTATCAGCAATGATACATGTGTATACAGACCCAACTAGACCAAGGGAGTGCTATTGCACAACCCTTAGATTTTTTTCGCTGTTGATGAGGTTTGAACCCTCACCAACAGCCCAAGGAGGGACTTAATCCCTCCCTGGTGGCCAGGGAGCCATTGGCCCAGTGGTTGGCTAATATATTTCTATTCAATTTATCCATTTACCCCTCAAATACTCCTTAAAAGTCCAGTGTACTACTATATGTCTTTTCACGGGCCCACTGCTATTACCAAGAAACCAAACTAGTGACTTTTGTAGCACGTGGTAGCCACTTAAACTGAAGCAACTAAGTTTCCTCATCACATGTGCTAGTTAGCAATGAAAATAGGGAAATTTGCCAAATTAGTCCCTAACATTTTCACAAAATACTTTTTTAGTCCCTAACATTTAAAATCAGCCAGAATAGTTCCTAACATATAAATTATGAGCCAGTTTGGTCCTAATGTTCGTATTTGCTCTTTTTTCCGGCTAAAAATAGTACACCGGCATAATTTCAAGGGCAAAATCGGAAAAATTCGTTAATCCATAATTTTGCAGCCCTCAAACTCTTCCACCGCTTCTTCAATTGATTCTCAACCTACTGCTACTAGGATGGAGAATTAACAAGAAAAATTGAATGAAAAGACAGAAATATCAAGACACCAAAAAGAAGTTTCAAGAAATATCAAAGCCACCAAGAAAAAGTTTCAATCTCGAACAGAAGATTAATGGGAAATCTACTAACCTGGCTAGAGGCTATGACAACAAGGTCAATCATGAGTTGTCCAGAAAGAGGACATCTAAATTCCGGAGGTGGAAAATTAAGCAAAAGGCTTTGTGGGTTGGAAAGCTTCAGCTTCAATTCTTTCAAACAAGACAGAGCCTGCATCTGTCACAATCAGCGGCTTCCAATGCATAATCATCTTCTTCCACAATACTCTGTACCAATATCTGCAGTTCCCTCATATTGATTGCTCAAATTTGGTAAGAAAGCTGTTGGAGCATTTTGGCAAGTCCACAGGCTATCTTTGCTTGAACGGAGCCCATATTCCTCCGTCTCTATTCAGCCATTGACCCAATCTCTTCTTCTGCTTCTGACTTCGTAAAATCATCCGTCCTTGCTCCTCTTAACCAAGGAATTAGCAACATGGGTTCTCTCAGGCAGCTATGGTTATTGAGAAAAAGACCCTTTTCAGTTTGGAAATCTCTGAATTCGATATCAATTTCAACAAAGAACTCATTTTTATCTTCTTATTTGGAAAATAATTCTCTGCACCTTCTTAAACCCACAAAGCCTTTGGAAAGCTTCAGCAAAAGGGTGAGAATCAATTGAAGAAGTGGTGGAAGAGTTTGAGGGCTGCAAAATTATGGTAACGAATTTTTTCAATTTTGCCCTTGAAATTATGTCGGTGTACTATTTTTAGCCGGAAAAAAGAGCAAATATGAGCATTAGGACCAAACTGGCTCATAATTTATATGTTAGGAACTATTCTGGCTGATTTTAAATGTTATGGACTAAAAAAGTGTTTTGTGAAAATGTTAGGGACCAATTTGGCAAATTTCCCATGAAAATATGAAGTTGAAACAAACATCAGGCCCTACACTTCTTTAGATGCTTGTACGATGCTTGTATCTCTTCCAGTTCCAGGGGGTGTGAGGGCAACTAAGCGAGGGGTAGACTCAAAGGAGCCAATTTGAATCGTTATCGTATAGATGGGTGATTGTGAATTTTTTCAAAAATTTTTGGATAAAAATGCAATTCAAAAGATTTGATCTCTTGATCTATACGTAAGGAGAGTTGTAAGTTTTACTTTAGTGACTAACTATTCTAGAGAGCTTCAACTTCTCTATATTGTTGATAACAATTACAATTCCTGAAGCGTGACATATTTGTGGAACGGAAGGAGAAATAATTAATATTAAAGGGGCAATTTTGTTCTAATGAAAGGGATAAAGTGTTGAGGAGGATAAAGTGCAACTAGAATCAAATTCAGAGGGAATTTAATGCTTTTAACCCACATAAAATCCTTTGGGTCTAATTATTAACATGTACTAATGACATCTAACATCATCCACGCAAGGGCCACGAACAGACAGGTGAATTCCCCTTCAAAAATTAGTTTCCGGATCCAAGCCTTGCATGGTCAATTCTAAAGCTATTTCGCATAGCCAATATTAGCCATTGCTTCTATTAGGACTTTTCAATTCTTTGACCTAAAGGCAAACGATAAGTATACAAAAAAAGGAAAAAAAGGGACACAGGTTTACTATAAAACATTAACATTATTGCGCACCTAAATTGTGGATATTTCAGCTTTTAAAGGTTTAAAAATTTGAATTAATCTTGTATATATTGACAGTGAATACAATGATGTCTTTGGATGTATGCCACTTAATCTCAATTTAAATTTGAATTTCACTTTTTGTACATGTAGTATGCATTCAATTAAGTATGCCAATGGGTAGGGTTTAGGTTGGATACTCTTGATTCAGATCCAGATTTATTAAAACTAATTAGACCCAAATCCAGACCCAAACCCTTATGAAAACCCAAATCCATCCCTCCTGAGTTTGGATACTAACAAGTATTGTGGGTATTTTTCTCAATATACAATGGAGAATTAAAGTAAAAATATTTAAAATATATAAAATTAAAAAATAACATAACTATAATTGAGTTTTTGTTTTTAAATAATAGAATTAACATTCAAGAAATTGAATGTAGTAGTATAAATTCAGAAAAAAGAACTGTTATCAACTAATTCTATTTATATTAAAGCTTCATATACACACACATACACGAGTCCGAGTTTGGATTTGGATTTTGATATAAATAATAGAAAATCAAACACTAACCAGATCCATGATTCTCTTACAAGATCTATATATGGATAAGATTTGGGTTAGAAAAATTAAACCTAAATCCATAAAAGTACGTTGAGTTTGGGTTGAATTTAGATAAAATCCGACCTATTGACATGTTACATCCAATGGTGCTACTGTAGTATGCAGGTCTACTCCACTTTTCTGCCTTCAAATGTGTTAAGAATTGAAAGAATAAATAACACTTTAAATCGTCAAGTAGTTTGTATATATTTAACATTCCTTATAATCTCTGGGATTTTGGTCAAATTTCTACCATAAATGGTTTCCATGATTTGCCCGGAACCATTTTGAATCCTCTTTCTATCTATACAGCGTGATGGGCCTGTTATAGTTCACCACTCCCTTGCTAAAATTGACGATTCATAAGGTTGTAGTTTTGTCTATTGACAGCAAACTCTTCTTTACACAAATTATTATGTTACAATTTACTGATTTAGACCTTTTAAGTTATCGAAATTTAAGTAACTCATGAAACATTGATATAAAATCTGCATGTTTGTTCATATAAAATTGCTCATGACTTCTTTTTCATCAGGAGGCACGAAATTGCAATTCTAGAAAGACCTTTTTTTTTTTTTGCCAACTTAAGCACCAACTCTTTCCACATTTGCTGTAAAACTAGATATACCATGCCTTTAGTATAAGCTGAATGACAAACTTTTGTTTTTTCCCTCTATAAAGCATGGATTAATCTTTTTTATACTAACAATATATACACTGTCAGTTTTGAATGAATGATAATTATGAAAAATCTGAATTTAAAATTCTAACTTTTGCACATGTATTATGAATCCAACAGTAATACCGTGTATACTTTTAGGGTATATAAGATTTACTCATAAAACATTATTACAAAATGCTAATATAGGAAACATTCCTGCTACTAAGGTTGAGACAAAGTACAGGGAAATTCATATTATCGATACTGATCTTTGTCCAAACGATTAGAAATGCCACTAAAAGAGAGACAAAAATTTAAGAGCTAATGCTAATTTTTCTAAGCGAAATTAGCCTAGTTAGAGAGTGTTAGTCTGACAACACGAGGCTCTTCTACTGATCCTATCCACGAATTTCCATTATGTTCATTTACATCACTACTAAACCCCCATGTCACCCCATTTCCAGCTCCTATTATCTTCAATATGTCACCTTCCAGACTCAATTTAATTATCATTCCAAGTGGATTGAAAATCCTATCTCTTGAGTTAGTTGCCTCCCAAAATTCACCTTGTTGGTTTCTTTTGAAGTTGTCTGGCCTTCCTGGAAGTTGTGCGAAAACATCGACCTTGCTAGCCCTGGATGGCTCAAGCCAATACCTAAACACTCTATTGTTTGTGGTTTCAGTAACAAGCAGGAAATCCCCATTTTGGCTCAGTGCTACTCCGTTTGGAAACATAAGATGATCCAAAAGGACCGTTACTTGATGAGTCGACGGTCATATTTCAATAGCCTTCCTGTATTGTCACCACTTGATATCACATAAGCAAATGCACTGAAATTCCAAAGCATCATGATTAGTAAATTGGTAAAGATACAGTAATTGCTTTGGGCATACAAGAAGATACAAATATGTCCAAGAATCAAGAAAAAAAAATTGCATCATAGCAAAAATACCTTCTTGGAAATCTTGTGCTGGTGTCAGTAAAATATACTATACCACTGTATTGATCTGCCACCACATCATTGGTGAACATGAATGGAATTCCTCATGCTTGCTTTGCCAGTGGTCTAGCTAATCCACCATTAGGACCAACAGCCAGGAGACCCATGTAGGCATCAGCAATGTAAAGATCACCTGTCTTCTGGTTGAAACTAAGTCCTAGTGGTCGCCCACATCTTGCCTCTGTGTAAACATGATTAAATGGACCTTGACAGCCAAATCTGTTTACAAAAGTTATTGTGTTATTTAAAACGTTAGTAAACAATTACCTTGCAATTTTAATAGCAATGGATAATAAAAAATAACTAAGTCGCCAAATATTTGATAAAGAAATTTGTAAAATACTTGCTGCAAAAGAACAATATAAAGAGTAAAGTGTACTTAAGATGTGTTTGATAAAACTAAAGTTTGAAAATTGAAATCTAAAATCTGAATCCATTAAATTAGTAGATTGTAAGTACTAGATGTGATACATTTGAATGTATATCACATTAAATAATAAGTGAATAGTTTATCACTTATTTTTTGGAGTAAATTTTGCTTAGAAAATCCAGTGTCACTTAATTAATTTAAATATTTTGATTTTGGTTATCAAACGCATCTGAACATATTAAGATCTGAATCTATTAATTTTAAGTGTTAAATTGGATTATCAAACAGGAATCAAGGCCAGTGATGCATATATGATTAGTAGTGTTCAAAGGTATGTCGTCTTATTTCTTAATTTCTTTCAATCTGTTATTGAAGTCACTGATGTCCATCATAATAGCGTAATCAAATAAAAGTCTATCCAAATAAACTATGTGATCAATCATAATGCATTAATTGTGGTTCGTCGTATTTAGTCCAATAAGTCAGATGAAATTCTGATACTAAATAAGGTTTGTTTTCGAGTGGTGACTGTGCATTTAATTCTGATTTATTATCACATCGAGAAGGTTCTCATAAAAAATGTTGTTCTTTCTAAAGCAATTTCGGACATGAATACTTGATCTCCATAAAAATACTAGTTTCAGTAATTTCCTTTTATAATTTCAAATCTACCATTTACATGCTTCAAAAAATGCATAACTTTTATCAATTTTGTCAATTTTGGAAACGTTTACCTGTAATATTTTTGACAAGAATTTATAATCTAAATATGCATAAAATCAATGAA
Organism: Coffea eugenioides; assembly: GCF_003713205.1. Taxonomy (NCBI): domain Eukaryota; kingdom Viridiplantae; phylum Streptophyta; class Magnoliopsida; order Gentianales; family Rubiaceae; genus Coffea; species Coffea eugenioides. The sequence goes on along the minus strand of NC_040036.1, from coordinate 33,106,465 downwards.
ATTTTCTCTAGCAACCAATATTGCAAAATTCTACAAATCTCGAATTCATGGGTCGTGGCAATTCCACGATGAAACAAAACAAATTAGATGGCTATAAAGAGTTTCTTCCTACTAGTGTTAAGGGCGTGAATTAATTTTATACAAAACTTTTGTTTTTCTATATAAATCAAATTGATATAAACTTTTTATTAAAGAACTTCAGCTTGTAATGTTATAGTAATTTGGTATTTAAATTAGGGCTATTATAAGTAGTTATAAAGGCAATATGTAAGTAGATGATGAGGGTAAAAATTAATTTTTTGTAAAGATAAAGTTGAAAGTTCAAAAGATAACTAAAATTGTTTGCACTATCTACCGCTTCTTTAGTTTTATAAATGGTATATATTTTGTGGTATGTAAATAGACACAGAACTAATAACAATTACAGGGATTGAATATACAAAAAAAAAAGTCATAGATGGAAGCATAAATAGAAACCTGCATGGAGTTGTTACAACAAGATCGACCCAACGATTCAGAATTGTATCCCATTTTATTATGCGACCATCAGAAATGCCCGTATACAGGTCACCACCATACCGATCAAAGGCAATACTCTTAGGTCCGGTTGCATCATAAATCGGAAAATTTTGAGAGTCCTTAATTTGACAACTAACAATTCCAGCATTGTAGATCAATATAGCTATGAGAAGTAGGGTAGAGAAAGATGCAAACCAATGCTTAGAACCCATACTGAAGAAAGAATCGAAAGAATGGAATTTGCAGTGAGAAGCCGAATAAAGGTTTTTATTTTCGTTGTCTAAAATAGAGTAATGTTTTTCGAAGTAGAACAGTCGGGCTCTTCTTTATAAGCCTTGGAAACAATTTGATTCCATAAAGCAAACTGTAGAAACTTTTTTTCTTTTTTTTGGTATACTTTGAATTCAAAAGGAAGTCTCTTAAAGGAATACCGAAAGATTAAGGACCTTAACTTGGCATTTTTATAGGTGGTTTCCTCAATTCGTATACAACTCTAATCAATTCAAATCTTCTATGCATAGGGGTCAAGTGGATCAACAAGGTAATCAATTGACATCAATAACCCCTCATATATATATATATATATATATATATATCAAAGAACTAAATTCCCTAAACAAACAACTCCCTTCAATAATTTTTAAATATTTTGCCAAGCTGTAAACAATTTATATTTGCACAAATATCGAAAATTTTTGTTTATATAATATCTACACTTTATATGGATTAGGTGTTTTTTTGGAGTGTTTTTAAAAAACTTTATTGAAGCTGTGTATGTTAATAACTTTCAGCTATAGATGGTCACGGTTGACTTAAGTATTTTTGGGATATAGTTTGGGATATTTTTAAAATTTAAAATTTTATTGTGGTATTTTTAAAAATTTGTAAAATATTTCTTACCACCCACCATCCTTCCCCTCCTCCCTCTTACACCGTCGCCACCCCCCTCCGCTCCTCCACTGCCACTGCCTCTTCCCCCTCCCTCCTCTCTCCTCCCTCTTCCTCTTCCTACCTTCCCCTTTTTCCTTCTCCTCTCCCTCCTCCTTCTCGATAACCCTCCATTTTCCTGATCTAGTTGCAGGTCGTGACCCACGACCAGTCATGGGCTGGGCCGTGACAGGTTGGGAAAAGGGAGGGTTGTAGGGAGAGGAGGGGAGGGGGTGGCAATGGTGAATGGAAGAAAAAAGAAGTTGTAGAGTGTTTTTTTTAAAGATGTATTTGAGATTGTGTGTATTTAGAATTTTTTGAAAGTGTTTTGAAGTATACTACTATACACTTCAAAAATAAAAATAAGTTTGTGGAAAACTCCACAATCCAATAGCAGAGTGAATAAGATAAGAAATGCCAATTTCTCAGTTTTGACTTTTTAGTCTCTAAATGTTTTTCGCTTTTAGTACCAGTTAATATTGACCTGAAATGTATAAATTTGTGTGAGGAAAAAAAATGCCAATAATACGCGTTGCATATAGCGGTTTTTGAAAATTAAGTGGGGGCAGATTGCCCCCTCTTGAACCTATGTGGCTCCGCGCCTGCCTTAAATTATGTGAAAATTCGTATGAGAGGACATTTTGGACCTAATTACCTAATATCATCCAAGATTTTTTTACGGAAAAGACTAGATTCTGAGATTTGTTTTCCATATGCACAACTGGAATGTGAATCAATTTTGAAGACGTGCACTTTCAAAATCTACAAAAGGGGAAAAACAATCTCCAAAAAGTCGAGATGTAGTAAACAATGAAGTAGTACAAAAATGAAGTCATTAAATTCGATTCTCTTTTGTTGCAAAAAAGAAAAGAAAACCTACTAAAAAAGTTGATTGCACATGCCAGTGAAATGGATGATAAGAGTTTATTTTACGTATTTTTAAGTGCATTTTATTAGTTAATTTTGAGTTGATTATTTAGTTTTATAATTAAAATAAAGAGGTTTTTGGTAAAATTATATATTTTTGGTAAAAGTGGATAATATTGCATTTCTATTGATTTTAATGGTAAAAACTTCATTTTTATGCAGGAATGATGATTCAATCACCAAAGGATGTCAAATGAGGTAAAAAATAGAGATTTGGTGATAAATTCAAGTGGCAACAAGAAGAATGAAGTGAAAAACGTTCAAGTGAGGAAATGCAATACAAGTCAGTTTTGACACTCTTCAGTATTTTGACCATATCTGGAGCTACACATATCGGATTGAGGTGATCTTTATACCATTTTAAAGCTAAGAAAGAGACCTACAATTCGTATGAAGACATCGAAATCCATTTCTGCCATCTTCATGGGCAAAACGTTGGAATACAGAAGCTGCACCCTGTGGTCGGAAGTTAAAACAGAGGTTTGAACAGGTGACAGTATTTCGATCATATCTCAGGCTACAAAGCTCCGATTTGGATGATTCTTGAAGCATTGGAAAGCTAACTCAAAGGGCTACAACTTTTGTGTTTTTCACAAAAGCTAGTTCGGCCTTTATGATAGAGAAAATCGCAGATGAAGTAAGGCCAAAGTGAATACGCGAGTACACAAAACGTGACTTGTAACCGCGTTTTGTGTAGGCGCGTTTTATAGCCGAAATTCTGCAATTTGACTCAGCCAATTCTCTTGTGTTCATACCACTTTCCAGCTATAAGATGCAAGGGAATTCGGTGCACATGCTTCAGAAGACAAAAGGGCAAGAAAAGTGGCTTATTTTCAAGTCAAAAATATTGGTTTTTGACTATACTAACAAAGTGGAGATTTGGGAATCAAAGGATAGAATTTGACTTGGAAAAATGGAGCATTTGAGTGTTTTTTTATGCAGAGATATGGGGAGAGATCTGGGATCCATTCGTAGCTTAGCTTCTTACAGAAAAACATAGTCTCTCTAGCTAGGTACTTGCAAGGGACAATTGAGGTTTCATCTTGTAATCATCTAAGTTCAAGACAAGGAGATTTTTGGAAGGCTTCACCATATCTTGGCTAAGACTTTCTTTACTCTTTTTGTATTTGTAAATTTATGATGATTTGCATTAATGAAGTTATGAGTGTTTCATCATTCATGAGTAGCTAATTTCCTTTATCTAGGGAGTAGATGAAGCTTATGGCCAAATGATATGAAGTGATTGTGATTTATGCTTGTTATGTCTTGTATTAACTTATCTACTTGTGTATGTTGGATTACTTGTTGTTGCTTGATCACCAATGGCAGGTTTATAGTTGTTTTTACTCATTGAGAAATGGTAAAAATAATGGAATGACACAAGTAGAACTTGAGTTGTATATTCATGAGAATAGAAATACATTCAAGTGGATGAAATCTGCATTTCATGTGTAAATAAGAACATATTTAGTATTTACCAAGAGATTAGGAAAAACTAATCTGTTTTAACCCATTATCATCATGAGAATGTGATTTTGGTATTTCTGGAAATGAATTCTTGGTTAAACAAGAGCAGTAACAAGTGTTGAATTAATTCATTTTAGATCTTTTGAATCATAAGTGGAATCTACATCCCTAGATCTTAATATTTAGTGAATTCTATTCCTTTTGTGAAATTGCATTTATCTAGTTAAGAATTTTTGTAGTTGAATTACATTCTGAAATTTCTGCTCAAATTAATTGTAAGTCTAAATAATAGAGTAAATTAGTATCTAATAATTGTTTTAATTGCTCCTCGTGGGATCGACCCGATACACATCTTGTACTACAATTGCGACCTGTATACTTGCAGTCCAACGGGTGTAAATTCGGAATTAAACTTGCACTTAAAGTAAAAACCCGTCAAGTTTTTGGCGCCGTTGCCGGGGAGCGGCAATATTAGAGCCTAATCATCTTTATTAATTTAGACAGCTTTATTTTTTTTAGATTATATTTAATCTTATATTGTAATCAGTTTTTTTTTACCATTGAAGTTGCATAATATCCCTTATTTCTGTTTGTAATGTATGCACCGGGAGTCTCGAGAAGTCGCACCTTTCGATCCAGAAATTGAGAGGACACTACGTAGACAAAGGAGGCACACACAACAGCAAGAGGAACAAGAGATTTGGCAACCAATAGAGGAAATTTTGATAGAACTACCATTTGAAGAAGAAATGGCCGAAAACGAAGCAAATAGGCGAGTTCTACGAGATTTTGCTCTACCGGGAACACAAGGATCTCAAACAAGTATAGTAAGGCCTACGGTAAATGCTAACAATTTCGAGATTAAACCATCACTTATCCAGATGGTTCAACAATCTCAATTTGCAGGTAATGCAGTAGAAGATCCTAATACACACTTAGCTACATTCTTGGAAATTTGTGATACAATTAAAATGAATGGAGTTAGTGATGATGCTATAAGGCTAAGATTGTTCCCATTTTCATTGAGAGATAAGGCAAAACTTTGGTTACACTCTCATGCTCCTAATACTTTCACCGGATGGGATGATTTATCAAGAGCATTTTTGAATAAGTATTTTCCACCAGGTAAGACTGCTAAGCTAAGAATGGATATCACTAGTTTTAGCCAAATGGAAGGTGAATCATTATATGAGGCATGGAAAAGGTTTAGAGATTTGCTTCGGAAATGTCCACATCATGGACTGCCGGAGTGGTTAATCATGCAAACCTTCTATAATGGTTTAGTTTTTTCTACTAAAACTATAATCGATGCAGCTGCAGGTGGAGCTTTAATGGGTAAATCACCCCAAGAAGCTCATAATTTGATAGAAGAAATGGCAGCAAATAACTACCAATGGGCCAATGAGAGAGGTAATACAAGACGTCACGCAGGTATGATAGAAATGGACACTCTCAATATGCTAAGTGCTCAAATGAATAATGTGATGAAGTTGCTAAGTAAACAAGGTGGAGCTGGTCCAAGTTCATCTAATGCACATGTAGCATGTTGTTCTATATGTGGAGGTGAACATGATACTAATGAGTGTGTTGATTCTGAGCAGGTACAATTTGTCAATAATTACAACCGAAATGCTCCAAATAATCCCTACTCGAATACTTACAATCCGGGGTGGAGAAATCATCCAAACTTTGGATGGAAAGATCAAGGCAATCAACAAAGGCCAACCAATCCGCCGGGATTTCAACCAAGGCAACCCCAAGCTGAAACTAAACCTGGTTGGGAAATGGCAGTGGAAAAGCTCGCCAAAGTTACTTCAGACAGATTTGAGCGAGTAGAAGGAAGATTGGACCAACTCACTACAATGTACAGGAATGTAGAGGTCCAAATTGGTCAAATTGCTAGTTCTTTGAATAATCGTAATCAAGGAGAATTACCTAGTAAAACGGAGGTAAATCCTAAGGAGCATGTCAAAGCCATTACTCTTCGTAGTGGTAAGCAATTAGAAGATCCTCCAATGATGGAAGTTGAGAAAGATGAGAATGAAAAACAAGAAGAAAAGCAGAGGAACCAAGAGGCTATAGTGGAAGAAAATAGCCGGGAGAAATCAAGAGAAAATCAACCATCATCTTCCGCTAACATTCCAATACCCCCTGCAGTTCCATTTCCACAAAGATTAAAGCAAAATAAGTTTGATAAAGATTTTGAAAAATTTGTTAAACTTTTCAAACAATTGCACATTAACATTCCTTTTGCCGATGCTATTTTGCAGATTCCGTCTTATGCGAAATTTCTCAAGGAAATCATGACTAGAAAGAGGAAGTTGGAAGACTGCGAGACAATTGCATTAACGGAGGAATGTAGTGCAATTATTCAAAATAAGCTACCACCGAAGTTGAAGGATCCAGGAAGTTTTTCTATACCTTGCACCATAGGTAACGTTGATTTTTCTAAAGCATTGTGTGATCTTGGTGCTAGTGTATCATTAATACCTTTAACGGTGGCTAGACAATTGGGTTTGCATGAGCTTAAACGCACAAATATTACTTTGCAACTAGCGGATCGGTCTATTAGATATCCATTGGGAGTGTTGGAGAATGTATTGATAAAAGTTCAAAAATTTATCATTCCAGTGGATTTTGTGGTATTAGATATGGAAGAAGATGTATCTGTGCCAATTATTCTTGGTAGACCATTTTTAGCTACTGCAGGTACTATTATTGATGTTAAAAATGGTAAGTTGAAGTTTCAAGTAGGTGAAGAAGAGGTAGAGTTTAATTTGCATGAAATGGGAAAATACCCTTCTTTTACCGATCATGCTTATTCTATTGGCACAATTGATAAACTAACCCAAGAGATGAGTCAAGTCAACTTTGACTTAGATCCTCTTGAGTATTGTTTAATGAGTTTAGGTAAGCAAGAAGATATTTGTGAAAAAATTGAAGAATTGGCCAAGTACTTGGATTTTCAAGCACCTTCTAAAAGGGGAACTTTGTATGAAAGTCTTGGCCAAAGAAAAGGGTTTTCACAACCATCAGAAATTGAACCTCCAAAGTTAGAGCTCAAGCCACTTCCGACTCATCTAAGGTATGAATTTCTTGGAGAAAATAAAACTTTACCTGTAATTGTTAGTGCTGACCTTGATGATAAGCAGTGTGCAAAATTGTTAAGAGTTCTAAGAAGGCGTAAGAAGGCAATTGGATGGACAATTTCAGACATTAAAGGTATAAGTCCTTCTATATGCATGCATCGCATTCTACTGGAGGACGGTTGCAAACCAGTGGTGGAAGCACAAAGAAGACTCAATCCAAACATGAAAGAGGTGGTAAGAAATGAAATTCTTAAATGGCTTGACGCAGGTATAGTTTTTTCTATCTCCGATAGTGTTTGGATTAGTCCAATTCATGTGGTACCAAAGAAAGGTGGAATGACTACAATCGTGGGTAAAAATGATGAATTAATTCCATCTAGACTTGTGGTAGGGTGGAGAGTGTGTATTGATTATCGTAAGTTAAATACGGTAACAAGAAAAGATCACTTTCCCCTACCATTTCTTGATCAATTATTGGAGCGAATAGCTGGATATGAATTTTACTGTTTTCTTGATGGTTTTTCAGGATATAATCAAATAGCTATAGCTCCAGAGGATCAAGAGAAGACTACATTTACATGTCCTTATGGCACTTTTGCCTTTAGAAGAATGCCATTTGGTTTATGCAATGCTCCTGCAACTTTTCAACGATGCATGATGGCTATTTTTTCGGATTATATTGAAAAAATTATGGAGATATTTATGGATGATTTTTCTGTGTATGGTTCATCTTTTGACCATTGTCTTCATAATTTGGAATTGATTTTGCAGAGATGCGAGGAAACAAATCTTGTACTGAATTGGGAGAAATGCCATTTTATGGTAAAAGAAGGAATTGTCTTAGGACACAAGATTTCCTCCAAGGGAATTGAGGTGGATCAAGCCAAAATAGAAGTCATCGAAAAATTGCCACCCCCAAGCAATGTCAAGGGGATAAGAAGTTTTTTAGGACATGCTGGTTTTTATAGACGTTTTATTAAAGATTTTTCTAGAATAGTAAAACCATTATGTGATTTATTATGTAAAGATATCCCTTTTCAATTTGATGACAATTGTTTGGTTGCATTTGAAAGGTTGAAGAAGGAATTGATTTCAGCCCCAATTATAACTTCGCCCGATTGGTCACTACCATTTGAATTGATGTGTGATGCAAGGGATTATGCGGTTGGAGCAGTTTTGGGACAAAAGAAAGAAGGACGGTTGCACGTCATTTACTATGCTAGCAAGTTGCTAAACGAGGCACAACTCAATTACGCAACTACAGAAAAAGAGCTATTGGCAGTGATATTTGCTTTGGATAAATTTAGATCTTATTTAGTAGGATCTAAAGTTATTATATATACGGACCATGCGGCTCTTAAATATTTGTTACGTAAAAAAGATGCAAAACCAAGACTAATTCGGTGGATTCTTTTATTGCAGGAATTTGATGTGGAGATAAAAGACAAAAAGGGATCGGAGAATTTAGTTGCAGATCATCTATCACGTTTGGAATATATCCCAGTCAAAGATCAAGTTCCGATCCAAGAGAATTTTCCGGATGAGTTTGTCCTAGCACTTAGCAACTCTCCATGGTATGCAGATTTCGCTAATTATTTGGTAAGTGGGGAAATTCAAAAAGGGCTTAATTATCATCAAAGGAAGAAATTTTTGCATGATGTGAAGAGTTACTTTTGGGAGGAACCATTGCTGTACAAACATTGTGCCGATGGTATGGTACGAAGATGTATTCCAGAAAATGAGGTACGTAATATTTTATATCATTGTCATAATCTTGAAACAGGTGGTCATTTTAGCACTTCAAAGACTGCAGCAAAGGTATGGCAATCAGGGTTTTATTGGCCAACCATGTATCGAGACGTTCGGGAATATGTTAAAAATTGTGATGCATGCCAAAGAACTGGAAATATATCTCGAAAGAATGAAATGCCCCTAACTACCTTTTTAGAAGTTGAATTATTTGATATATGGGGTATAGACTTTATGGGACCATTTCCAAGTTCTTTTAATAATAAGTACATCTTAGTAGCAGTGGATTATGTTTCTAAATGGGTAGAAGCAGTCGCTTCACCCACTAATGACTCTAAGGTTGTACTTAGGTTTCTTAAAAAGAACATTTTTTGCAGGTTTGGTATACCTAAGGCCATAATAAGTGATGAAGGAAAACATTTTTGTAACAAACAACTGGATTCCTTATTGTTTAAATATGGTTGTAGGCACAAGACATCACTCCCGTACCATCCTCAAGCCAATGGACAAGCGGAGCTAGCTAATCGTGAGATAAAGCTCATTTTGGAAAAAACTGTGAATAAATCACGCAAGGATTGGGCTACAAAGCTAGATGACACACTATGGGCTTACCGAACGGCATTTAAGACTCCTTTAGGGATGTCGCCGTATCGTTTAGTCTATGGAAAAGCTTGTCACTTACCTGTAGAGATTGAACATAAAGCTTATTGGGCTATTAAAGCAATTAATATAGATTTTAATCTTGCAGGTGGAAGGAGATTACTTGAGCTGAGTGAATTGGAGGAACACCGGTTACATGCATATGAAAATGCCAAAATTTACAAAGAAAAGATCAAATATTGGCATGACAAGCACATTATTCCTAAACAATTTCAGGTAGGGCAAAAAGTGCTTTTATTCAATTCACGCCTGAGGTTATTTCCAGGAAAATTAAAGTCAAGGTGGTCTGGACCTTTTGAAGTCACTCAAGTATTTCCCTATGGAGCGGTTGAAGTGGCAAATTCAAGAAATGAAAGGTTTAAGGTCAATGGACAACGATTGAAACCCTACTTGGCAGGTGAAATAGTACTCAAGGGACTCATATGTCTTTTGGGCGACTCTTCTTCAATTTAAGAAACTGAATGTTTCAGTCGAGCCAACGACTATAAACAAAAGCGCTAATTGGGAGGCAACCCAATGTTTAGGTTATTTGTGTTAATTTTTTGTGATTTTTAGACTTAAATAAGTGTTTTAGTTAATTTGTTGTTTTTGTGTTATAGGGTTGGCAAATGGAAGTAAGAATGACCATTTGAGGTGAAAAGGGCAAACTTCGATCAAGCAACTCAACCCCTCGATTTGCGTTAAAGGTGTTTTTGATTCATTATAAAGGGGTAAAATGCAGGTTTTTAATGTTTTACATTTGTTCCAGTCATTAAAATTGGCAAACAAATGATCTATGATGCGTTTTGAGTCACTGGGGTACATTTTGTAATTTTTCAAAAGTTGAAATTCTGCTAAAAATCGAAGCAGAAAACGCGTTTTCCAAGAAAACGCGACTACAAGTCGCGTTTCTCAGAATCGCGTTTTCAATTCTGCGCCTGCAGAACAGAAAACGCGCCTTTAAAACGCGACTAGTCGCGTTTTCTCGCCTGAGCAAAAAACAGAAAACGCGACACAGTAAAACGCGACTTCAAGTCGCGTTTTAACGCTTAAACGCGTTTTCAATTCTGCAATATTTGTGCAGAAAACGCGACTTCAAAAACGCGCGTTGAAGGCGCGTTTTCAGTCGCGTTTTCAGTTCACATTTTTGCTTCAAAAACGCGATTTCCAGAACATTTCTTCACTTTTCTATTTTCCAGCCGCGTTTCTTCCTTTTCTCTTCTACCCAACTCACAAATCTTCCATTTTGTTCCATAATCTTGCTAGAAATCATCACCCCAACGCCTTTTGAGCTTCATACAACCTTTTTAACCGATTAAAATTAAAGAAAAACACCTAAAATCAGGTTTTTGAGCGATTGAAGGTTAGGGTTCTTAAACTCTAATTTCTTCAATTGGAGGTCAATTGGAGGTTGTTTCATAGGGCTTTTGACATTTTTAGCATCACCAAACATCCTTCTACGTGATTGAGGTAAGTTTCTTCATCAAATCTTTTGATTTTAGAAGTTCATATTTTTTATCCTGAGCTATCTGACATCTTTTAATTTCGAAAATTTGATGAGATTCATGGCTATTGTTGATTTTATTCATGATTATTATGATTGTTTAAGCATGTTTAAATGTTTAAATGTAGCAATTTATTGGTTTTCAAGTACTTTAACATTCACAATTGCTATATTTAGATGAAATTGGAAAAAGGAACTAGGATGTTTTTTAGCCATTGGTGATGTTTAATTATGATTAAAAATGGTAATTTGATGATGTTTAAGTAGGTGCATTGTGTATAGTGAGTAATTTGGTTGATTTGGTGAGTTCATTGGCTTAATTTTTGCCTAAGCATGATTATAACTAAAAGCATATTATTATTGTTAATTCTCAATAGTTATAATCATAATTGTTGCTAATTTTACCGATTGGGTTATAATTATTGCATATCTTGTTTCAATTGGTGATTTTGAGTAATTTTTGGGCATAAATTTTTGTTCTCTTATTTGGTCCTATATATTAGTTATTGGACGTGTTATCACTTGAAGGAATAAATTAGAGATTATTTGGATCATTTTCGGATATTCATGGCTAAATTTTTAATTGTGTCCAATTACATGAGTTTAATTGCAATATTTTCCAATAGGTACTATGCCAAGGGGAAGACGTGTAATAACCTCGTCCTCTAGCAGTGAGGAGAGGGAGGAAAATGAACAAATGGAAGTATCTGAAGAGGAGAGTTCACCTTCTCCTCCGCCAGTGAGTCGTCAACCTGGTGAGGGCACTTCTCGTGGAGCGGGAATGTCTGTATTTGACAGTGCTCGGTTCAACACTCGCAGGAATCAGGAGTGGCATGAGGCGCGTGCTAATTTGGAATTCCTGTTTGAGATGCACGTCAGTCCACCAGTTGAGATGATGTACAACATCTCAGAAGCTTTTGCTCAGCTAGGATGGGCTCCGATTCTCACCCTTCCAAACCATTACTACCCAGACCTGGTGCGCGAGTTTTACGCCAACATTGAAAGTAAGGCGCGCCATAGTGGAGAAATAATTGAGTCCTGGGTGCGTGGAAGACGAATCATCTTGTCACGGCAAGATTTGGCTGCTATTTTGGGGTGTATGGATGATGGACGTCCAGTAGATTTGAAGAAGGAGTTTGTTCCCCCGAATAGGAGGTGGGATCCATCATTGGCCATGGCTAGGTTTGGTCTCGAGTACCAACCCTTTCGCTCTACAAGGAAGGAGACCATTTTGGCGAATGTCTTCGAACCTCGTCATCGGCTTATCATTTACATGATGGCTCACAATGTCATCCCAAAGAAGACGGGGCACACGGAGGTTCGCAAGAGCGATATCTATTTCTTGGATTACATGTTCCATAACCGGACATCTCCATATGCTCGTATTTCGCTGCCTAATATCATCATTAGCCACATTCGGTCTACGGCGAGGCGTAAGACGACTTCCTTCAAACTATCATTTCCTCGTCTACTGACTTTAATCTTTCCCCGTTTTGAGGTTCAGTTGGAAGGAATGAGGCGGGAGTATGTTCCACCACGTGCTGAGATGACTATCACTACTCTTCGCCGCCTTGGTATTGGCACGGGAGACATTCCACGCCCTGTTCAGGAGCGGAGACAAAAGGCTAGACATGGTCGCGATGGAGCTGGACCATCTACTGCAGCACCACCTCCTTCTCCGCCACAGACCAACTGGCAGCGGCTTTTCGGTCGCTTGGACGACATCGACCATCATTTAGCCCGACTGGATACTCGCCTAGACCACATTGAACATCATCTGGGCGTACATCCACCTCCTGTCAATGATGATGAAGATGACGATGAAGGGGATGATTGAGGCTGCCCCTTTGGCTGGCTTTTCTTTTGTTTGCTTGTTTGCTTGTTATTTTTATCTTTTGTTTGAAAAATGTTAACTTACATTCCTTATTTTGAATATTGGAACTTGTGGCAGTAACTAGTAGATCGTTGACTGTGGATGGTTGAGCGGTCGATGACTCATGATTCAAGGCTTCACTGGACCGCAGTCATCTCACTTGGGGAGTCACTTGTTCCTTTCTTCTGTTTCTTTTCTTTTCTTTCCCTACACATTGAGGACAATGTGTATTCTAAGTGTGGGGGAAGAAATGTGTGGTACTTGTGATTTTAGTTGTGTTTGATATAATTCTTGTGCTTAAATGGTGTTTCTTGTGGTTGCTGGCAGGGAGATTTAGTCCACTTTTAAGGGGAGACTCTGTCAAAATTTTTCCAAAACCTTATACATATATATGTTATTAACTATAATAAATAAATAAAATTTTGTCACTTATCCTTTTGAAATAAATATATGCGGTTTTGATACTTCTTTTCTCATGAAATTTGGAAATGATTTTTATGTGATTATAATTTTTACATCTATAGGAAAGTATATCTAGTAAAGTGGAGAAAATTATGCCTACATTTTGTATATTTGATGAAAATTCTTCTTTTTATCTAATTTTATAAGATAAGAAATTAATATGGTTAATAAGTGTCATACTCTTCTCATGATTACTCTTAGAGGGAATTTTATTATATATTGTTAAAAAAAATAAAAATAAAAAAAATGGTTATTCTACTCCAATGATTCTCGTACCGAGTAACCGGGGGTTGGCATCTACAAATGTCGACATTCGCGTAAAAAGGTACTTGAATTAAGAGTATGCAAAGCAACTTGAGTATGTGAAATGTTGAGTAACCGGGGATCTGCATCTAAAAATGTTGATCTTCGCGTCAAAAGGCATTTTTCACAACTTAAGTAATATTTAATCCTTAAAATATATATATATATATATATATATATATAAAAGTAAATTAAATCCCTCTTTAAGAAAAATAAGAAGTTGATCATGAGATTAGTTAGCATCTTTATTGACTATAGGAGTTGCTTGCTTGCGAAATTGGATAAAAATAAGAAGTTGAGTTGAATTGGTAAAATTATGGTATACTTGGCTCTTCTTTGCTTGATATTATGAGTACTTGAACTTAATGGAAAGATCACATAAGGGTTATTTACCTTGATTCAAGGAAATGGAGTTGAAATACTACATATGTTTATTTTAAATTTTTGGATCATTGATGGTTGGAATTTTATATTGCTTGAGGACAAGCAATGATTCAAGTGTGGGGGTATTTGATAAGAGTTTATTTTACGTATTTTTTAGTGCATTTTATTAGTTAATTTTGAGTTGATTATTTAGTTTTATAATTAAAATAAAGAGGTTTTTGGTAAAATTATATATTTTTGGTAAAAGTGGATAATATTGCATTTCTATTGATTTTAATAGTAAAAACTTCATTTTTATGCAGGAATAATGAATCAATCACCAAAGGAGGTCAATTGAGGTGAAAAATAGAGATTTGGTGATGAATTTAAGTGGCAACAAGAAGAATGAAGTGAAAAACGTTCAAGTGAGGAAATGCAATACAAGTCAGTTTTGACACTTTTCAGTATTTTGACCATATCTGGAGCTACACTTATCGGATTGAGGTGATTTTTTATACCATTTTAAAGCTAAGAAAGAGACCTACAATTCGTATGAAGACATCGAAATCCATTTCTGCCATCTTCATGGGCAAAACGTTGGAATACAGAAGCTGCACCCTGTGGTCGGAAGTTAAAACAGAGGTTTGAACAGGTGACAGTATTTCGATCATATCTCAGGCTACAAAGCTCCGATTTGGATGATTCTTGAAGCATTGGAAAGCTAACTCAAAGGGCTACAACTTTTGTGTTTTGCACAAAAGCTAGTTCGGCCTTTATGATAGAGAAAATCGCAGATGAAATAAGGCCAAAGTGAATACGCGAGTACACAAAACGTGACTTGTAACCGCGTTTTGTGTAGGCGCGTTTTATAGCCGAAATTCTGCAATTTGACTCAGCCAATTCTCTTGTGTTCATACCACTTTCCAGCTATAAGATGCAAGGGAATTCGGTGCACATGCTTCAGAAGACAAAAGGGCAAGAAAAGTGGCTTATTTTCAAGTCAAAAATATTGGTTTTTGACTATGCTAACAAAGTGGAGATTTGGGAATCAAAGGATAGAATTTGACTTGGAAAAATGGAGCATTGGAGTGTATTTTTATGCAGAGATATGGGGAGAGATCTGGAACATTTCGTAGCTTAGTTTCTGACAGAAAAACATAGTCTCTCTAGCTAGGTACTTGCAAGGGACAATTGAGGTTTCATCTTGTAATCATCTAAGTTCAAGACAAGGAGATTTTTGGAAGGCTTCACCATATCTTGGCTAAGACTTTCTTTACTCTTTTTGTATTTGTAAATTTATGATGATTTGCATTAATGAAGTTATGAGTGTTTCATCATTCATGAGTAGCTAATTTCCTTTATCTAGGGAGTAGATGAAGCTTATGGCCAAATGATATGAAGTGATTGTGATTTATGCTTGTTATGTCTTGTATTAACTTATCTACTTGTGTATGTTGGATTACTTGTTGTTGCTTGATCACCAATGGCAGGTTTATAGTTGTTTTTACTCATTGAGAAATGGTAAAAATAATGGAATGACACAAGTAGAACTTGAGTTGTATATTCATGAGAATAGAAATACATTCAAGTGGATGAAATCTGCATTTCATGTGTAAATAAGAACATATTTAGTATTTACCAAGAGATTAGGAAAAACTAATCTGTTTTAACCCATTATCATCATGAGAATGTGATTTTGGTATTTCTGGAAATGAATTCTTGGTTAAACAAGAGCAGTAACAAGTGTTGAATTAATTCATTTTAGATCTTTTGAATCATAAGTGGAATCTACATCCCTAGATCTTAATATTTAGTGAATTCTATTCCTTTTGTGAAATTGCATTTATCTAGTTAAGAATTTTTGTAGTTGAATTACATTCTGAAATTTCTGCTCAAATTAATTGTAAGTCTAAATAATAGAGTAAATTAGTATCTAATAATTGTTTTAATTGCTCCTCGTGGGATCGACCCGATACACATCTTGTACTACAATTACGACCTGTATACTTGCAGTCCAACGGGTGTAAAATCGGAATTAAACTTGCATTGATAAAAAAAATCCCGTCAGATATATGATTTGAAATCTTGTAATTAACTAAAGTGTAAAGTCACAATGTCTTTTAACCAATTCTGAAAGAATAATGAAGTAATCTTACCAATTTACGAGGGTCACATTTATTTTAAACAAATTGGATTCGTATTTGTTCTCCTCAAAAAAAGAAAGGGAAAAAACAAAAAATACTCGAAATTTGGATACGAAAGGGAAAAAAATCTATTATCAAATTTCTGAGATAAAGATGGTGAAGAAACTGAGATGCAAAGTTCGGGTAAAATCATGTTGAATTCAAAGGGAACGATGAAATTTAATATCAGAAACCAAATACTGGATTTTTTCTAATATTCACATTAGGAACTGCATCCAAGAGAATTTGAAGTGGAAAAAATCATGGAATAAAACAGATAAAATTTAGTCCAAATTAATGCGTTCACACGGCATTATATTTATATGAACTCTTCGAAGGTATCTTATTTACTTTTTTTTTTTAAATGGTAGGTATCTTATTTCCTTAATTAGCATGATAAGAATTTAGTATCTTTTTAATGTGCATATCTTTGATATGATATGAAGCAGCACATTTCACGACTTGAATTAGGTGCTGAAGGAGAAATAAATATTATCTCAACTAGCATTCAATTCTTGTGTACATTTACATGCTAAAAGAAAAAGTAAGACACTAAGCATTGGCCCTGTTTGATAATTCAATTCAGTACTTAAATTTAATGAGTTTAAATCTTAACGTGTTTAACATGTTCAAACACGTTTCATGATAAAAAAAAAATAGAGTATTTCAATTAATTAAGTGGATTTGAATTATCTAGGCAAAACTTACCTCAAAAAATAAGTAAAAATTCATTTACGTATCACTTAATGCTGCAGAATACTACTCAAATGTTAGGATTTCAATATTAAACAATTTAATGAATTAACCAATTAAGATTTTAGATTTTAGATTTCGGATTTTGTCACTAAACATACTTCTCATTGGCATCCCCAAGAATTGTGGAGAAGTAAAAGTAAGATGACCAGACATTGGATCTAGCAAGAAATATGTCGATCAGAAGTTAGGGTAGTTTTGTTATATAGTTGCCTAGTTGGTACATTCTATAAAATAGCCGAATAATAATTGGGATCTTTACAAAAATCAAAACCAGAGATTTGGAAACTGAATATTTTGGAACCAACTCTAATTCTTGATACAAATAGTTTCTCATTTTTCTTGTGAACCAAGTATATATGTCTAACCTAATGTATATATAATCCGTTAACTAGAGAATTCTTTTTCCTGCTTGTTTGCATAAATTCCATCTAGACAACAAGGAGGTCCTACGCGATTCTTGCAATAAAATCATGGCCATCCCCACAGGTATATATCAGTGCTTTATCCTTGTCTTAGCAACACCTTTGTATATGTCCTACAATGTTGCTACTAAGGTTTTTTTTTTTTTTTTTGAAGATTGAGAGACATTATTGGGACCATTTGTTTAGCATAATTTGAAAAAAAAAAAAGAATAAATATTGTTCAACTTGCATGATAAACATAATTTTTAACCATTTTTTTATCTCACATTCGTTAGATACAATGTTATTCCAGATAATTGTGCAATTTTGCCTTCATATTAGCATCAAATAGAGTAATTGAAGGCTGAAATACGAGGAACTGTATATAAGCATCAAGTATGTAAATTGAAATCTACAGAATTGGATCTATACAAAAATGTCACCTTGGTTCAGTAATTACAGTACATATAGACATTTATATATATATATATATATGTATAATACTAAACTTAATAATCTATTTCATTAACTTGATGGAATTTTTGCTAGTTGTCTTTTCCTTGGTTCTTGTTCTTGCAACTAAAAATGCCAATGGCGGCGGTGGATTTTCCTTTGATGAGTACTACTATCAAACATTCGGAGGCAATCATCTTACCATCCTTGACCAAGGAAACGAAGTTCAGCTTCTATTGGACCAATCTACAGGTCAGATTACACAAGAGAAAAATTAATGTTGATTTTTGGATGTTAATTCTTTAAGCTTTGGCTGTTAAACTACATAATATTTCCACAGATAAATCTTTTATATATTTCAGACACATGTAACAAGTTATATGAACTTTTCCGTTCATACACTGAAAATATCTCCAAAAATCTAATCTACATTAGGTATAAAGCTACAAAGATATTTTTCCTTTTTAAAAAATTTCTGGCAATACCTAATTGGTATTTTCTTGGTTATACATGTAGGTGCTGGCTTCAGTTCAAGAAGAGATTTTGGTTCAGGGTACTTTGGTATCAGCATGAAGATACCAGACAAAAACAGTACAGGGGTTGACACATCATTTTATGTAAATCACTAGATTTTACATACTTTCATTAATGATTTAGTCTACGTACGACTTATATATATATATATTAAAAATGTCATAATTAATCTTTTCTATGTTATGTCTGAATTAACAGCTAATTTCAGTTCCAGTAGGACAACCAGTTGGAGGTGTGAAGCATTACGAGGTTGACATTGAATTTTTTGGGACTAATGGCAATCCTCATGTGCTGAGTACAAATGTGTTCATGAATGATTTTGGTGGGAAGGAGCAATTATTTCATCTCTGGTTTGATCCTACGGTAGATTTCCACAAGTATGAGATTCTTTGGAACCAAAACCAAATTGTGTAAGAATTCCTTTACAAATTCAAACTCTTATATATGTACTATTTGCTTTTCCCATCTATTCTTTTCAATTTTGATTAATTAATTGGCTAAGCTTCTTACTTTCTTTTGTCAAGTTATCAAAATTCCTTGCTTTGCGATAATATTGTGAAGCTCTTGTTAAAGAACAAATAGAATTGGTTTTATGGGTACTTGGAATTCTTTTTGAATAATATTGGGACATGAGATTATGTATTTTGAAGAATGGATGTGTTCTTGACAAGTCAAAGGTACATATTTGGTAATAATGAATATAAGAATGAATGGATTGGGTTAATATTAAGATCCTTAAATTGATTTCTCAGAACAAAAAGTAAAATAAAAGATAAAGATTCTTGATATGATTAATGGATTTAGATTTTTTGTTCGACTTTTAAAAGGTGAATTTCATTATCATCACTATAAACCACAGTCTAGTTGTTGTTATTATCGTCATCTTCTGTTTTACTTAAAGATTATCAAAGTATACAAATTCAAGAAAATAAAAACTTTTATATTTCTCTCAATGATAAATATTGGTAGACAGAAAAAGAAGCATAGATTCTACAGAATTAAAAGTATTTGAATAGAAGTCAGAAGTGATAATGATTAATGATTAATGTTGTTGATTGGAAAAATCGTTCAAAACGTCCCTCACATTTTGTAAAATAACTTTTTTCGTCCCTCACTTTTAAAAATATAATTTTACGTGCCTTACAAATTCACATTGATCAAATTTGGTCCCTACTTAGGCTTCTGACTAGTTTTTTGTCTGAATTCACCACGTGCCTTGCACGTGATCATATTTTAAGGGCAAAATTATCAAATCAAATTTTATATAATTCGATTCATAATCCCTTACATTTCACAAAATGAATTTTTTCATCCTTCACATTTTTCAAAATGAATTTTTTCATCTTTTTTTGATCATGTGTGTGAACAATTTTTTTTTTTAAATCCATGTATGTATCTATTTGATTTCAACTGAACAGTACGTATAACATGTGAAATCAAATAGAGATATATTACATACTATTCGTACTGCTCAAGTGAAATCAAATAGATATATACATGGGTTTAAAAAAATTGTTAGTTTTTCACTTATATTCTTTTTTTTTTACTCGAAATTTGAAAATAAAGAAGACATTTAATCCTAAAATTATCAAGCGTTTAGATCGAATTAAATTTGGACAGAAAAAATAAACAAAAGAAAAGTATGACAAAAAAAATAAAGTGATTGGCATTTTCAAATTTTAAGACAATCACAAGACAAGTAATTCAATTGTTGATCTTAAAAGTGTCGAGTAGAAATTTCATATTTAAACTGAAATTTGTTAGCATAATTATAGAATTCGAGTTAGGACCCATTAATTAGATGACCTTATTATATAATTCAATAAATAAATTATTACCAAAAGAGAAATGTCACAAATATTGAATAGGTTCAAATGGTGAAATCATATAAATATATACAAGGGTTTCAAACAAAATTATTAGTTTTAAATCCCTATATATATCTATTGAATAGCATGTGTATAACTACGATTAGCATGATTAGATGAAATCCAATAGAGATAAATTACATGTTATTCGTACTGTTCAGGTAAAATCAAATAGACATATACGTGGGTTTATAGAAAAAAAACTATTCATACACATAATCAATGAGGGATGAAAAAATTCATTTTGAAAAATGTGAGGGATGGAAAAATTCATTTTTTGAAATGTGAGGAGCGAAACAATTCATTTTGTAAAATGTTAGGGACGAAAAAATTTATTTTGTGAAATGTGAGGGACTATGAATCAGATTATGTAAAAATTTAATTTGACAATTTTGCCCTTAAAAAATGATCACATGTAAGTCGTGTGGTAGATTCCAGCCAAAAACTAATCAGAAACCTAGGTAGGGATCAAATTTGGTTAATGTGAATTTGTAAAGGACGTAAAATTACACTTTTAAAAGTAAGAGATAAAAAAGTGATCTTGTAAAATGTGGGACATTTTGAACGATTTTCCCTTGTTGATTTTTTGCAGGTGGTTTGTCGATGAAACTCCAATCAGAGTTTGGAAAAACATGTCAAATTGGGGAGTGGGCTTTCCGGCAGTACCCATGCATGTGGAGGCAAGCATTTGGAATCCTAATTGGCTCGGAACCATAGATTGGAGACAGGGCCCATTTACGGCCCATTATCGTGAGTTTCCCATCAACGGTTGCCGCTATCAGGGTTCGAACCCGCGGGACTGCTTTTCCCAAAATTATTATTGGAACCAACCGCAGTACAGCCAATTAAGTCCTGATCAACAACGTAAGCTTCAAGAAGCCAGGAGAAATTACATGTTCGAGGACTACTGTAATGACCCAATCAAGAAAGGTCAAGAATGCCAGTTTAATCAGTAGAATGATTTCTTGTTAGATAGCATCATGAACCATTTTTTTTATTTATTGAGAAATGAGGAATATTAGTTTATTGGCGTTTCTACAAATTTTTTTTTTCAGAAGATGGTTTGGGAAAATGATTAACAGATAATCCATTAATACAAATAATCTAAGAATTGGATATAAATTAATTTTGCTAAAATACCATACAACATATACATACATACATACATATATATATATATATATAGATGTAGGGGTTGTTATTGTTTTCCATATTTAATGAACTTAAATATTTGTTACAACCATCTTTTGGAATTTATCCTTCCTACAATTCATTCATATGCGAAGGTCAACAAGAAGACGAGAAGTATAACAATTTCCAGGATATGGAGGTTCCAAGGTGAGTGTTATTAGAATCTTTTGTTGTTTTCTGATTTACGTTAATGTTGATTTTGGTTTTTTAGTTGAGATTCCATAGGTATAGAAATTGAATCTTAACCATTAATGCTACATTTTCTGTTTTCAAACTTTTACAACCATTGGATTTAAGATGCTTCAAACTTAACCATTTATAAGAGGAAAAAAATGTCTAAATAACTGACATGTTGATGTGTGATTGTAAAAAAATCTATATGTAATTGATTTTCAAAAGTCTAATTATGAGGAAATAGAATTCAAAATTTTTCTTAATTTCTTAAAGGGAAAATCGCCAATTTAGTCCCTAAACATTTTCATTAACGCCAATTTGATCCCTAAAAATTTTTAACTATGAAATTAGTCCTCAAAGTAAAATACATACGCCAATTTAAGACCTCCGTCGCAGCGCCGCTCCAAACTTGTCTCTTATTGAAGTAGACGGCAGTCCATTCAGGGGCATTTTGGGCACTTCATGCCAAGACGATTTTAATGCTTGGATACAAAATTGATTTGCGTCCAACACTGCCCGAAATTAGGAAAGCTTCGTGCGAGAGTGTGTGTGGTCTTGAGCAGATCCCATTCTAAAATGTCTTCAAATTCCTCTTTTCGAACGCACAATAGGAGGAGAAATATGGATGAGGGTTCGTCCAGTTCAGCCACCAATGGAGATCTAAGGAACAGGACATATCACACTTCAACTGTTGGAGGATTCAGTGGTGAAAAGTTTGAAAACTACACTGAAGATGCCCGTGTGGAGTGCCATTGCCGAGAAGTATGCAAAATAGTTAGTTCGTGGACTACAGCAAATCCATCAAGAAGGTTTTACGGATGCAGAAATTACGGTGTATGTGCCCAATTGGAATGGGATTTATTTGGGTTCATTCCTTTTTTTTAGGCTAATTGTTTTTTTTATTACTAATCTGAGAATATATGATAATTTGCAGAGGCGCCATGCTTGCAATTTCTTTTTATGGCACGATCCTCCCATGCCGGAGTACACCAAGAACGTGATGGTGAAATTGCTACGAGAGCTAAGAAAAGCAGAGGAGGAGAACATGGAAATGAAGAAAGAAATAAAAAATTTGAAAAAAAGGATCGTGCTATTACTGTTGGTTGTGTTTAGCTGCTGCATTTTATTAGTGATAATGTTGAGTGATAATGCCAAAAAGAGGCATGTAGATCAAGGATTCAAAATGTTGCAGTAGCTGAGATAGTGCTGGATGTTGAACCTAGTTTAGAAAGCGGCAACCATGTATGAGTAATAGTGCTGGATAGCGGCAACTAGTAGCTAAGATAGTGCTGGATGTTAAGTGATAACTATGTATGACTATTGAACATGGTTAGGTACTTATTTCTCATGTTTAATTTCAATAGAGTTTTACTTTGAATTTGAAAAATCCCAACCTTGAAACCAAACAACAGCAACATAACCAGCTATGACCGCAACTAGATATCAATTATGTCATACTCACCAAAAAAAAAAATTTCTGCAGAGTTTTGCTTTCATTTTTAAGAATCCTAACTAGCAACCAAATACATAGTACGTTAAGGTTTTTTTAGATAACAACCTGAGCAATAAAAAATTTCAGAACCTGCCAATGAGTATCATTCCAACCATTAACAAAAAAGGGACATGTTCATATCAGTTGGACATGATCGTTAGGTACCAAAATAATAGCACAATTCCAGCAAACTAAATGTTCCAACTAATATGATTTAACTAGGGAACTAGGATACATGTTCCATAAGTAGGCTCACAAACAAGGTTTAGCCAAATATTGTTAGCCAAAATACATAAGTAGGCTCAAAAAACTGCCTTCAGTCCCTATATTCTTCAATTAATATATTGATCAACTTTGGATGTGAGCTACTGCAGATACTTGGCCTTCATCATAACCAGCTAGATGGTCTTCAGTTCTGGGTTCATTCTCCTCGACTGGATCATCTATGAGCTTGTGTGCCTGCATAAACATGCAAGTATAAGTGTGCTGTTATAAAGAAAATATGCAAAGTAGAAACAATTAACAATCTCATAAACTAACCCTCTGTTTTACTCTGCGTTTTTTCCCAACTGACTCAACATATGGGCCATAAGCATCCATAGATGCCTTCCGTATTCTCCAAGATTGTGCTTGATATGTAGGACATGTTTTCCTGTTATGTCCTGGAGCTCGACAAATTCTGCATTTTACAGTCTTTGTCTTTTGTTCAGGAACTTCACTAGGAGTTGAAGATGTCAACTCTATTGTTTCAGCTGGTTCTTGAACTTCAGTTCGTGCATAGGGAGCTACAAGGGAAAATAATAATCATTAGTGGCTATATAGATACAATTAACATGCGAGTTGTAATTTGATTATGGAGTAACTATGTCCTGCACCTCCTGTAGCTTGTTCTCCAGCGGGAAAGCCTTGCCAAGCATGATGTTGATTAGCCACAGTAGGACGTAACCCCTCTGTTTAGAGAAAACATTAGCAAAGAGACTTAATATTACTCAAAATAGTGTAGGTATTTGGTAGGAATAACAAACCAGCTGTTGAAGTATTTATCTCATTTGCACATCTTTGCTCGCTGTTGTGGATTTTTTGGCACGTTCTTCTATTGTGACCCAACTCTTGACAATTTCTGCACCTATTCCTGTTGACAGATGGCCCCCTACTGCTACCATGTGTAGTTAGCTGCTCCGTTGGTATAAGTCGGGGGCATTTTCTTTTAGTGTGTCCTTTTTCATGGCAGTTTGAGCAACTCAGTGGACATACTCCTGCTTTTGACAGCTTTGTAACTCCATTACTGCATTTTCGAGGTTCATCCGATTCCCTTCACCTTGCTTTCTTAGGTCTTCCAGGAAGTCTCACTTTGTTAGGTGGCAGTACAGGTTCCTTGGTCGAGCATTTCCACGCATTTGGACCACTTATTGGAGCAATAGCAGGTTCATATGCAACCAAATACGCCTCCCTTGAATAACACTTGTGCACATAGTCCTCTGGTTTGCCACCGGCAAGTGAAATGCATGCAATGGCATGGCAACAAGGCAAGCCTGTGAGCTCCCATTTTCTACAAGTACCCGTACACTTGTCTAGGTCTACCACATAGGTTTCCCCATAGATGTGTTGGATTTCAAATCTTTTGTCATCTGACTGTCGAGCAATATTGGCAGCACACTCAGTTTTTGTCTTTTCCAACTTGTTCTGAATTTTTGGGCAAATGTCATCAGTCCGTTTCTTCATCCATTCTTTTTTTGTCCTTAATCTCTCCATGAGATAAACTCTAATATTCTCAAGCATACCAAGAATTGGTTTTTCTCTGGCCTCTAGGATGACTGAGTTGAAACTCTCACATAAGTTATTCAATAGAATATCACACTTTGCTGCTTCTCTAAAGTGTGATCTTGACCAGTGTTTTGGATTAGTATTGTCTAGCAGCCACCTGTGAGCATTGCCATCATACTCTCTTAAAATTTCCATTTCAGATTCAAATCTCCTCATATAGGATGATCGTGCACACGTCCAAAATCTATTGTTAATGGACTATCCAGGGTGCAACTTCTTCATGTTGTTGTGTAGGTGCCGTACACAATGTCTATGCTCTACTCCTGGAACCACTTCTTCAATAGCAGATCCTAAACCCTGCAAGTGTAGACCAATAAGCAAAAGACGATTCATTGGCACAAAAAAAAAAAAATCCAGCAAGCATAAGCAGGACAATATTACCTTTTGCCTATCACTGATGATAGTCCAGCTCTTTTGTTCAGAAATTGCCAAATCATACTTCAAGAATTCTATGAACCACTTCCAAGAATTTTTATTTTCGACCTCTACCACGGCATAAGCAACAGGGTAAATGCAGTCATTTGCATCAATACCGACTGCTGTTAACAACATTCCGGGGTGTGGACTCCTCAGGTGACAACCATCCACCCCAATCACACATCTACAACCAGGTTTGAACCCTCTTTTCAATGCTTCAAAGCATATATACAATCTTAAAAATCTCTCCTTACTACTGCTTTCGTCAAGTATGGTCTCCATATGCACTGTTGTCCCAGGATTACACGTAAGCAGTTCATCACAATAGTCCCACAGCTTTCTGTATTGATTTTTGTAACTACCATGAATCAATGACTTAGCCTTCATGAAAGTCTTGCTTGCCTGGTGCTTAGTGATGTTGACATTAAGTTCAAGGTGAACTTTTTTCATGAATTGTGCAACTGTCACCTTCTTATTCAGCCTAAGGAATTCCATGTAATGTCTACTTAAGAAACCAGAATTGGCCCGTTTGTGATAAAATGTCCTACCACAATGACAAGATGGTCCCATGGTTCGTATGACAAATGCATCACTATTAGCCTCTTTAGAAGCATAAATGAACCAGCTGTAATTTGCAGCCTTGCAATTAGCCCTCATTCTTCTATTATCATTCTTTTTCCATTGAAAATTTTTTCCCCATTTCACACCATAGTAATCAACTGCCCTCTTGAAGATTTGTTTATCATCGAATAACAACCCAACATAGAATTTTGGTTCTGCCATGTCAATTTCAGGTCTAAACCTGATATATCTTGGCTTCCTCATTCTTAAACTGTCCTCATCCGAGGATTCACAGCAGCTATTTAGATCCTCAGTGTTCATTGTGGTTGATTCTTCAAACACTACAATGGGATCTCCACCATATAGATTCCAGTCATCCTTAGAAGCCCCTTTTTTATAACTTTCTGGTTTGTATGCTGTTGTTTTTCCTAGTGCATCAACAGTTGGTTTTGTGGCATTATTTTGACTACCATTTGTCTCTCCATCAGCAAGTGTTTCTCCTCTTTTCTGATCAGCCCCATTTTTGTTACTTTCTTGTTTGCATGCTGCTGTTTTTCCTAATGCATCAACTCTTGGTTTTGTGGCATTATTTTTACTACCTTGAGTCTCTCCACCAGCAAATGTTTCTCCTATTTTCAAATTAGTTTTTACCTCTTTTTCAGTACTAGCAACAACTTTCTGGAAAATCACATCATCTTCATCTTTGCTAAAGTCATAATCACTATCATGAAAACTTTCAGCATCAGTAGACTCTAATTCTTCATCATCATCAACAATAGAGTCACCTTCTTCCTCAATAACTTCAACTAGCACTGTAATATCTTCAAAGGTAGTGCAGTCATCGAAGGTTATGTCAACATAACAACAATCCTCTTTTGACACACTAGACTCAGCCGCACCAACATTATACCTGTCTAATTTACTCTCCAACAAGCTAATATGAAATTCTTGTACCAAATATAGTTCAACATCACCAATTTGGCTCCCTATGGCAGCCATATCTGCAACATCATCTTCACTATCTATTTTGCAAAGTTTAAATTCGTTCTCTCTGCCAACTACTCTATAATACATTTTTACATTACCTTCATATCTAAGCAAAATACAGAATGCAGAGAGACTTTTCAAACTCAATCCATTTGTAAGAACACCCTCAAAAGATTCCACACTGCCCCCGACATACTTTTCTTCTGGTGGTCCAAAATATACCCCACCATGAAATATTTTCAGCGTAAAATAATCCAATATGTGTCATGTTTCTTTTTTTTTTCATATAAAGACAAAAAAAAATTTATTAATTATTTTTCACATGCTCAACCTTTATTCTGTCCCTACTTCCAGTACCGTAGAAGCAATAAAATAATGTATTTTTGCCAACAAAGAGACCACATAAGCTAAAGAAAACTAAAAAAAAAAGCAACATTCCAACAAAGTGTGAACTGCCGCAGTAAAGAAAAGTACCACCTGAGCTAACAAAGGGACCACATGAGCTAAAGAAAAGTACCATGAAAGCAACAATGTAATGCAGTTTTGTCAACAAAGGGACCACACGAGTTAAAAAAAAATAAAAAAAGCAATATCAATCCACATTCCTGACCCCAGACATCAATCCCATATTCATCACAATAGATTCACAATAAGTTTCGACTTACCAGACTTTCCCGCTACCATTTCGGGGGATTTAGCTCCAGCACTCTTAGGTGGTCCCAATTGTTCCGTCTTTACCGTTTTCCCTTTGTCGAAGTCGCTTTCCATCATCAGATTCAGCTGCACTGATGCAGATTTCAGTCGGCAGCAAAATGCCCTAAATCGGTTTCACACACACTCTCGCACGAAGCTTTCCTAATTTCGGGCAGTGTTGGACGTAAATCAATTTTGTATCCAAGCATTAAAATCGTCTTGGCATGAAGTGCCCAAAATGCCCCTGAATGGACTGCCGTCTACTTCAATAAGAGACAAGTTTGGAGCGGCGCTGTGACGGAGGTCTTAAATTGGCGTATGTATTTTACTTTGAGGACTAATTTCATAGTTAAAAATTTTTAGGGATCAAATTGGCGTTAGTGAAAATGTTTAGGGACTAAATTGGCGATTTTCCCTTTCTTAAATTGAAAAAATAGATGAAATTGATTTGTGATTAACTAATTATACGGAAACATTGTATAGTTTCTTCACATTTGTAAATTGGAGAATGGACATCGTATTTTTGGGGTAGAGAAATTTTTTTAATTTTTGAAAAAAAGAAAACTAGATATGGCCCCATCAAACCGAGGTCTAAACAGAAAGGTATTGTCCATGTATCTTATTCAGGAACCATCTATGTATCATTCATGAGCATTTGATTACTAATATGACAAGGAAGGAGCAAAAATGGAACTTTATTTTCTATTGATTAACTTGGCATTCTGGGCCATGCCTGTTTGAGTCCTCCTTGCAATAATCTTTATACATATAATTTTTTCTTGCATTTTGTAGTTTGCCTTGTTGCTTAGGGTCTAGTTGCCAATACTTGTTTTGATTCCAATAATAAGATTGAGAGGAACACAGGTCCTGCTTGGAACTTTGGTAATTGCATCCATCAATGCCAAATTCTCTATAGTGAGCCTTGAATGGCCCTTGAGACCAATCTGGCGTCCCAAGATAGCTTGGATTCCAAATGCTTGCCTCCACATGCAATGGTCCTGTTGGGAATCCTACTCCTAGTTGTGTATTGTTCTTCCACACCCTAATTGGAGTGTCATCCACAAACCACCTGCAATTGCACAAAAATACAAAATAAAATAATTTTAAAAGAAAGTTAGAATAATCCCTTTTATTTTAGTATGAAATATGTGGTAAAATTAGCTTTCTAGATTACATATTGGTAACCTATAATGGACAAGGGCAGATGCAAACTTGTTAAATTTTTTGAAGCTACTTAATTTCAAGGATAAATAACTCAAAGTTTATTAATTTCTTTTGGGGTTAATGGATTCAGATGCCTTGAAACATGCCAAGAGTCTCAAGTAAAGAAATTCTTACACAATTTGGTGTTGGTTCCAAAGGATCTCATAAGTGTGAAAACCCTTGGTAGGATCAAACCAAAGATGAAATTGTTGCTCCCTGTTTCCCAGATCATTTGCAAAGGCATTGGTACTTATGATATGAGGATTACCATCAGTTCCATAAAACTCAATGTCAAACTCATAATGCTTCACACCTTCTACTGGTTGTCCTACTGGAACTGAAATTAACTGCAACAACAAATTGACGAGGGGAACAAAAACGTGAGAAAGAGTACAAGTGCTGAAATGATACTTAGGCAAATTAATGATTGTTTTGTTTAGGTCATTTACATAAAATGATGTGATGAGCCCTTTACTGTTTTTCTCTGGTATCTTGATCTTCATGCGAAAATAGCCTGATCCAAAGTCTTTTTTCGAACTGAATCCAGCTCCTACACCACCCAAGAAACCAAATATTAGAGACACCAAAACCTGTTTTTTGCATGAGAAAGTTGGTCTAATGTGTTATCTTTTGGCTTTTCCAATACAGATCTTTATTTTAGTGTAATTTACAGATACTGATTTATACTATCTTGAATTTGATTAAAAACATTTTAGATTGATTTTGTCGAAAAGAGTATCTTCAGCTTGATATCCAGTAGCCAAACACAATAGGTTTTTTTTTAAAAAAAAAAAAAAAGCAGAAGACAAATTCCTTTTACTGTTAACCTGAAGAAGAGTCCATTAGAAGTTGAACTTCATGTCCTTGATTGTAAACTGTGAGATGGCTACCTCCCCATGTTTGATAGTAGTTTCTATAAAATGGATCATCACCATTGCCTTGGGCACAGTTAATCGCAGCAACAAAAACAATGGGGAAAATGATTAACAGATAATCCATTAATACAAATAATCTAAGAATTGGATATAAATGAATTTTGCTAAAATACCACACAACACATACATACATATAGATGTAGGGGGTGTTATTGTTTTCCATATTTAATGAAATTAAATATTAGTTACAACTAATCTTTTAGAGTTTATCCTTCGTATAATTCATATGTGAAGGTCAACAAGTGGACAAGAAGTATAAAAATATCCAAGGAGGGTGTTATTAGAATCTTTTGTTGTTTTCTGATTTATGTTAATGTTGATTTTGGTTTTTTAGTTGAGAATAGAAATTGAATCTTAACCATTAATGCTACATTTATTGTCTCCTAGAGGATCCCACTTTGAACTACTATTTTTTTTTTTTTCAAATAACCTCCCACCCCCTCCCTACATCCTTTCCAAGACCAACCACCAAGTTTAGAATTCGAACCCTGAACTTGTAAACATGGAGAACTTGACAACCGGGAGAACTTTAAGAGTTCTCCCCTAACCACTGAGCCAAATCCAATGGGTGCTCATTTATTGTTTCCAACTCATTCAAATAGGGAGGGATAGGTGGGATGGTTTAGGGAGTGAGAGTGTAAGTGAAAGGTTTTGAGTTTGAACCTTTCTACTTACACGTAAAAAAAATTATGAGATAAAATGGCTATTTGAATTCGGCTAGTTTAACGATAGTTATAAAACCCAACTTGGCCCAACAGTTAAATCGTTCAAATTAGTGAATCAACTATAGGACTGGACTGAGTTACTAATTAAATCGGACAAGTAATAAATCAGTTGACCAATCAATGATCTGGTATTGTAACCGGTGATTTTATTATTTTTGTAATTTAAAATATATTATTATATTATAACCGGGCAACCAGTGGTTGAATCAGTCACCTCTCCTGGCAGTGGTCCGGGCCAAGTTTTAAAACTATGAGTCTTACAATAGCCTAAGTTTAAAATCATCTCAAGCTCAATTCATTTTATAAAACAAGCAACTCAAGCTCAAATTCGAGGTCGTGATTGATTTTCGATATAATTAAGGTTCTATCCAATGACTGCCCACTAACATTAGGGATGACAATGAGGGCGAGGGGCTAATGGGGTGGGCCCCCCCAGTTTAGAAATGGGGCGGGCTGCAGGGGAGTATACCCCCGCCCCATCCCCCACCTCGCCACCCATTAAAAAATAAATAAATATGTATATAATTATATATAATATTTAATTTAATTACTTACAAACTTATAATAATGATATTATTAGTTATATGTATTATATAATGTATATTAGTATATGTAATATAATTGATATTATCAATTATACTAATAATTATATATGTCTACTAATAGAAATTATTAATTGGTTATACTAAATTTACTAATACATTAATACTAAATCCATAATCACACTTAATACAAAAATACTTTTTTCTCAAAAAAAAAGCACAAATACAATAATGAATTAGTGATTGTATTTGTACCAAAAGTGAAAACTTGACTATTTTAGTTGTATTTATTTCATCATGTTGGATTGTATTCAAATAACTTTTGTTTGATTGTTTTTATGAGTTTCAATTATGAAATTACAGTGAATAATAACTTGGTGATGTGTCGATATTTTAGTACTTGATTATTTGCTAAAATTTAACTATAATAAAATTATATAACAAATGCCATCCTAAACTGACACTAACACTTGTTGAAAAATATAGTTCAGGTGTTCATATTTTGAAAAAATATAATTAATAAAAGAAAGTATTTATATGCAGGTAGGGTGATAGTTGGTACTTACTAATATGTGTATTCATATGGTAGATTGTGAATTGTTTAAGTGTATTAATGAATACAAAAAAAAAAAAAGAGTTTTTGTAACAGTTGCCATAGGGCATTCATTAACACACCTAACATTCGCCTAATCTACTATATATATACACATACTAACAATTATTACCCTCCATTGCATTTATATACTTTCCCTATTTAATCTTACCTATTCTCACTTGTATTTATTTATTTTCTCTAAGTAATCTTATATTTCCAAAAATATGACAACTGAAATCTATTTTAACAAGTGCTCCCGTTAGACCCAAAAAAAAAACCTTATCATCAATTGAAGCAAAGGAAAAGAAAGAAAAAAAAATCTAAGACCTAGAAAATTTATAAATCAATCTGTTCATACCTGGTGAAAGAACAATGCGAAGGGTTTTTTTAAAATAACTTTGCCATCTTTAAGCACATCAAAAAGTATGCCGTCAAGTTCTTTTAATATACCATTTGACAAACAGATTCAAGTAATTGTTTTCATATATGTATGTACGTTGTGTACTAGTAATCTTAGTAGTAAATTCTTGATTGCATTTTATGTCGTGTTAATTATATACTTTCCATTTGTGTTAGTATGATAGGGTACTTAATTATTTAATTAAATTGCACTTAGAAGGTGCCAAAAGTTCCCGAGGTATAATTAGAGACCAGAAAAAACAAGTGAAAAAAAAACCCAATAAAGTTCACAACAAATGGTAGGAGACTCTCATCCATATCATATGTACGTAAATTACCATTGTTGTTAATTTCATTGGGTTTTTTTTTTATTACCCCTATCCTATTTTTACAATCTAAAAATAAAAAAATAGATATCCTTATTAACAAAACATGGGTCATCAACATTTAGCTTCAATTTAGGTACGGATTATAAGCAAAATATACTTCGAAAAAAATTAAATTGATCCTTGCCTTTAAAGTCTAAAAACAGAAAAGAAAGTAAAATTACCTTAATAAATTTTGGCACCAATGTTAGGCGCTTAAAGGCATGATTTTCTAATTTATGTAAAACAAGTATGAACTTTATATATCTCCTTATGGTGTTCTAAGCTTTCATTTAGAGTTTTTGAAAGTTTTCTTTTCTATGCCAAAAAAAAAAAAAAGATGCAGTAACAAATACAAAAGTGAAAAAATTTTAAAACTATTCTTTCTCTTTAAATCAGTGATTTTGTACATGATATTAGAGGTAAAAATTGTAAATTTTGATTTCTCTTTTCCTTTTGCAGTAATTATGTGCTTATAATATAAACCTTGAAATAAAATACTTTTGCAGCTCGACAAAGCAAGAAACATTATTCTTATTGCATAGTT
This sequence comes from Coffea eugenioides, assembly GCF_003713205.1. Taxonomy (NCBI): domain Eukaryota; kingdom Viridiplantae; phylum Streptophyta; class Magnoliopsida; order Gentianales; family Rubiaceae; genus Coffea; species Coffea eugenioides. Next base: position 33,073,798 of record NC_040036.1, on the reverse strand, counting down.
AATACTTTGGCACTAATATTTTCGAAAGAATATTATTTAGATCTTGTCTTTATTTCCAACCTTTTATCTCCATACAAGATTGTTATAATTTAACAAGTACGACTATCAAAGGGCATTTGTGGCATGAAAATATTTTTCTCTCTTGAAACGACCTTTTTAATCTTACATATTATGACATGGGTTGAAATGTTACACAAAAGTCAGAATTTTGGATGGTAGATGATATTTTCAAAAATTCAGGGGATGCTAACGTTAGAAGAGGTTTCTGAAATTATCCTAAAAAACAAAAACCAAAAACAAAAGACGAAAACCAAAAAGGTATTATTGGGTATGTTTCACGTGAAACATCTTGAAAACATATTTTGACCATATTCTCTAATTACGTGCCTAACTTTTTCCCCTCATATTCTATAATCACATTAGTATTGGTCTCATAACTTTCTAATCATGATTGGTTTGTTCAAGTAATTCACACATAATTTATTACTTAAATTCACCTTGAAACATTTTCTTAATTTAACTTTACTATTCTAAAATATTGCCACATAATATTTATTTTAAGAAATGCGATTTGGACTCCACATTCATCCGATAAACTTTTTACAAAAGCGTTATGGCATTACTATTTTAAAGTTTCTAAATGCACCCAAGTTTTACTTAATTTATCATTTAAATACACATAGATATAAAAAGCATTGCTCCTTTGTTATGCTCTCAAATCCCTTTGTAATTCACAAATTATTAAATCTATTTAATTACTCAAATAATTGTAAGATTACAAATTGAAATACCATCCAACTCATTCACACAATTTAAAGATTTGAGAGAATTTCCAATATTTCATCAAAATCCCTCAATCTAAATTGTTAGCACCTAAAAATCGTACAACGAAAGTATATTTGACACATATGAAAATGGGTGAGAGAAGGAAAGAAAAAACTAGAAGTATATCTGACTCTTATATTGAGAGTGATATAATATCAAAACAAGATTGTCCTTACAATAATCACGACTCTCTGCAAGATTTCCTCACCTTTTTCAATTGAATACAATACTAAATTACCTGTAGCATATAAGACTTGTATAATTGGGAAACTACTAAAACAAGAAACTATCAAGTAATTTCTTTAAATCTTAATCAAATAAACTACTAAAATTTGACTAGAATTAATGTTAATTTAGAAATAGTAGGAAATTTGGTTTAATTATGCCATTATAAGTGCATAGCTTTAGACACATTCCTGATTTAAATTCAACTCTTTTTCTTTTTTAAGGATGAAACTAACACCTTTAAAAGATGCAATATAAATCAGGCAGTCCAGCCAATTGATTAATCATAAGCACTACTATAATAAAACTAGTTCTACTATTTCCCTGCAGCCGCCAATTACTTAAGTAGCCGACTATCTGCCACTTCCCACTGCAACCGACCCCCTGCGGCTGACGGCTGTTAGTTCTCCTTCTTGGCAGCGGCGGCAATGGCGTTGTCTTCTCCGATTTCCCAGCCATCTTACTTCCATAATATCACGTCTTCATTATTCTTCGCCGGCGGAGGCGTAAATGGGAATAGTAGCAATTGTGGTACTAACAGGACCACAACACTGATGAGGAGCCGTGCTAATAACAACTATAGGAGCAAGAATTCTTCACTACTGCCCAAGATCTATCCTTGTTCTCCCCTTCTTCGCCAACATCCCAACGCTTTCTTTAGGTATTTGTCTTTCCCTTCATTGTGCTTAGAGTTTCTTCTGTTTCGTTAATCTGGGGATGCCAATGTTTTGCATTTTATGTTAATTTGCTGTCCGACTTTTTCATTGTCCATAAGCTATTTGATTAAACTTTTTGCAAATGAGGGCCCAAGGACTAAATTTAGTTGTTACTTTAATAATTATGCCGAATAAAGTATCAGAAGAAGTCTATAGATTGAGAGTGGGGGAAAAAAACCAAAAAGTCTTTAATTTGATACAAAAAAGAATAGTTCTGCCTCAGCTTCATCTTAAAATGAAGAGAAGGAGAGCGAAAATTCATTGCTACGGTAATTGGTTTCGCGATACTGAAGTCAACAACTGAAAATATTAGTATATGTTTTTCTCTTGTTTCAGCTCAGACTTCAATTTGAGATGTGGAAGAAGGGATTCGTCTACATCCAACATATTGGTTTCAGTAGCAAGCGCAGGTGTATAAAAAAATTATGGAGAATGTTAATCATAAATTTTTGGAGTTACTGAATAAGTTATTTACTTTTCTTTGGGTTATTGTTTCAGCTGATGTTTTGCTGGATGAAGCTGTAGAACAAGCTCAGCTTCCGAAGGGTGATACTTGGTCCATACATAAATTTGGTGGTACTTGTGTGGGAAGTTCGGATAGAATAAAAAATGTGGCAGAGATAATAGTTAAGGATGAATCTGAAAGAAAGTTGGTCGTTGTCTCTGCTATGTCAAAGGTTACTGACATGATGTATGACCTTATTAACAAAGCGCAGTCGCGTGATGATTCTTACATAACTGCACTTGATGCTGTTTTAGAAAAGCACAAGTTAACAGCTCTTGATCTGCTCGAAGGGGATGATCTTGCTGGTTTCTTGTCTAGCTTGCATGACGACGTCAACAACCTCAAAGCTATGCTTCGTGCAATACATATTGGTACCTTTCTTTGTTATCTTACTCTTCTTCTTTTGTTTTTTGTTGTTTATTTTATCAAATTTGATATTAAAAATTTGGGAGTGCACCTTTCTACGGTGTGTGAGTAATACAGAACAGACAAAAGTACAAGTGGTTGAGAGAGATTAATTTGTACAAACTCACAAGCAGACTTGGTCGTTAAGTTGGTTTTCATAAGTATTCTGGAGGTTAATGGATGTTCTGATTGAACTCGGATTGTATGTGATAATTTCTGATACTTCCTCCACCCCATTGGTACTGTCCTACTTTCCCTTTTGGGTTGTCCCAAAACTCATGTAACATTCCTAAAGTGGCTAGTAGTTTTCAAATATTCTCCCGTCTATTCCACTCCTTTACCAGCCAGGATAATACTTTACAATTTCTCTCACTATAGTGGACCCTCAGTGAAGTTTCATGTTCTGGTGCTGTTTCCTACAGAAAAATGTGCTTAACCGTGCATGGAATGGATTACTTGGATTCTTTCTGTGCAATCACTCCTTTTAGAAACAACACTTAGTAAAAATGTGACCCCGCCAAAAAGATCTTATGAGAGGGGAATAGGAATGGAAAGCAGAGCAAAACAATTCAATTGTTGGTCACTTACCGAAAAGCACAACATTCAAAAAGTCCAATATTTATGGGACGGAGGGAGCATTGACTTGATTAGTAGAGTGCTAATAATGCGTAGGAAAAGCCATATCATAGATTTTGAGTCCTACTTGATAGGTGTTTGTTGTTGTTACTTTTGTTTTTTTTAACAACTCCTTGTTTTCCATTTTGAAGGAATTTGGCTTATAAATTAATGGCTTACTGTATTGCAGCTGGTCATGCAACAGAATCTTTTTCGGATTTTGTTGTGGGTCATGGTGAGTTGTGGTCTGCTCAAATGTTGGCGGCTGTTGTCAGGAAGGTGGCTAATCCCTCAGTTACCTCTTTTTCATAGTGTGCATTGTTTGGGTTTTCTCTATACTATCTTCATTCAGCAAATACTTTTTCTATGATATTTTATGTTCATTCAGCATATACTTTTTTGTGGTTTTTTCTATCCTTTTGTAGAATGGAGTTGATGCCAATTGGATGGACACTAGAAAGGTCCTCATTGTAACTCCTACAGGTTCAAATCAGGTTGATCCTGACTATTTAGAGTCTGGGAAAAGACTTGAAAAATGGTACTCAGAGAATCCGTCCAAAACAATCATTGCTACTGGTTTTATAGCTAGCACCCCACAAGATATACCTACAACTTTGAAGAGAGATGGGAGTGATTTCTCTGCTGCTATTATGGGTGCATTGTTTAGAGCAGGACAAGTAACAATCTGGACTGATGTTGATGGCGTATATAGTGCAGACCCGAGAAAAGGTTTGTTTTGGCTCATTGAATTTGTCTGCTGATTGCCTCCACAGAAGCAGATTGTACTCTTCCTATTTTTCTCTACTTTGAGGCCATGTGATATGCAGAACATCAATCTTCCCCAGATCTGTTGCCTGTAGTTGGATGCATTTTTAAGTAGATAAATCAAGATGCTTACCATTTCATTTGTACTGCATGATAAAATGCTGATCTCTTTCTTTTTTTTAATCTTCGGCAGTCAGTGAGGCTGTTATCCTGGAGAAATTGTCTTATCAAGAGGCATGGGAAATGGTAAATGCACCGTGTCTGGTACTTGGAATACATTATAAGTCTGCTGATTAAATGCGTTTCTGACAGCATAGTTTGAACTTGTCAACAGTCATACTTTGGAGCAAATGTTTTGCATCCTCGGACCATTATTCCAGTTATGCGGTATGACATACCAATTGTCATAAGAAATATCTTCAACCTTTCTGCTCCTGGAACTATGATCTGTAGGCCATTGGTCAGTGAGACTGAAAATGGTCAGAAATTGGAATCTCCAGTCAAAGGATTTGCAACAATAGACAATTTGGCCCTTGTGAATGTTGAAGGGTGCGATACTATATCATTATATTTAAGTATATTGTGACCTCTATGCTCCATCAAGTCTTAATTGCGAATGCTTTCTGCAGAACTGGAATGGCTGGTGTTCCTGGTACAGCTAGTGCAATTTTTGGTGCTGTCAAAGATGTCGGAGCTAATGTAATCATGATATCCCAGGTATCTTTAATCTTGTCTTGTTTATGTATTTGTTAACTTGTGATTGTTGATCCTCCGAATTTGTCATTGTCACATTTTTGTTAATTAAAGTTTTCATTTAATACAAGTGCAGGCTAGCAGTGAGCATTCAGTATGCTTTGCTGTACCTGAGAAGGAAGTTAAGGCTGTTGCTGAAGCTTTGGAGGCTAGATTTCGTCAAGCTTTGGCTGCCGGGCGCCTTTCTCAGGTTTTTTCTATATTTCCAAGTGTTCACAGACCTTTTTTATTCATTTTTCTTAAATGCTGAAATGACTTGCTGACTGGTATTGATGCACTGACAGCTTGAGTACTAGAAATGTTGTGCCTTCTAATTGTAGAGCCATGATCATGATGACCATAAAATCAATTTATTTTAACCTGTGCTGATTCCTGCACTTATCTTGGTTTTCATTTTCTTTCTTCTTTGGGACTAGGGGAGTAGGGAATGGGGTAGGGGTCCTACCAAGTTCTCTGTTTTAAAGATCTTTGGTTTTCTACCTAAGCTGTGTCTATATACCTGTGCGAGTGGCAGGCCCTTGAGTGCTAATGATGCTCTGATTGTACAAAGTTCGCTGCAAACTAGTTTGAAGGATTGTGTTGTCTTGTATGTGTTACTATTAATAAAAAAGAGCATTGTGGAGTGCTGATTCAGAGAGGTATCCCGTGAATTATTATTACTTTTTTTTGGACAAGAGAGTTGTATGCTGCTGCATTATAGAGGAATTTAAATGAAAAAGGGGCAATTTTGAAGCTTGTGATTTCAGAAATTTTTTTTTTTTAACTTTTGCTGGTGCAAGAATTATCGGAGGTGGGCGATCTGTCTACTCTAAAAAAGCATATTAATTTTGGAAACTTTTTATCCTACTAGTGACAGACCTATCGAACCTGTGAATTTTTCCTTCTTTGCTTAACTATGGACCATGCGCTTTGTTCTAACCAGGATGCCTATTTTATCAGCGAATGACAGGGCTTACGTTGACTGTGGGGTTTGCATTTGCTGCTTCAGTGTCTTAGTTAAAGCAATTCGAGTGATCATAATTCCTTATACTTTAGGATCTAAAGTCTTAAGACAAAGTTTATAGCATATAAGAGATGCTAGTACAAGAAATTGTACAATGATTGAATAGAATGCTTCATTTGGTATGCTTTTTCTTTGCTGGTTTTGGTTTGTTAGCCGTGTTTTCATAGTTGTTTTGATTTTATCAGGCTTTGTTGAAATGACTTCGCTGATGTCAGTGATGTCTGCACATAATTGCAATATAGCTATTTGATGAGTTTTACTATTTTTATTTGCTTGATTTCCACACTGAAATGAATGCAGTTATTTCCAGGTTGCTGTTATTCCAAACTGTAGTATTTTGGCAGCAGTTGGCCAAAAAATGGCAAGCACCCCTGGAGTTAGTGCTACTCTATTTAATGCACTTGCAAAGGTTGGGAACTTTTTTCTTGCTACTATATAGCACGCCCCCGCCCCCTCTGAAATTTATTTGAAAGGCATCTATTTGAGAACATTTTCTTCTTATTTCTTTTGGAATTTAACATGTTTCTGCTGCATTGATTTGTGATTTTTGTCATGGTAACTTAAAGATGAAAAAGATGGGTGTCTAATCTTTTCCGAGTAAGCAGTGAAAATTTCCTGTTTCTGTTGTAATCATGTTTCTGTACTTTATGGCATTCTTCTATGCTATAATATTGGGTTAGATGCAATAGCTCAAGATATTGTTTCCTGCTATAACAATATTCTAAACTTCATGGCATTTTTCTGCAGGCTAATATTAATGTCCGTGCAATAGCTCAAGGTTGCTCAGAGTACAACATTACAGTGGTTGTCCGGCGTGAAGATTGTATAAGAGCTTTACGGGCTGTGCACTCTAGGTTTTATCTGTCACAGACCACAATTGCTATGGGAATTATTGGTCCAGGGTTGATTGGTGGTACATTACTTGACCAGCTCAGGGACCAGGTAAATCCTGTGCTTTTTTGAGCTGCCTTGCACAAGTTCTGACCTGCAGAATGTAGGCGGGGCTAAGTCCCCTGGTGTATGCTCTGATGCTTATGTTAGTTTTTGCTGCAAGGAGATAGAAGTATGGAATAAGAAAAGAGAAGTGTTAGAGAGAGAGAGAGAGAGAGAGAGAGAGAGAGTTTATTCAACCGCTTTACCGTTGTCACTGGGCATCCATTTATAATGAGTTTATTATCTCTTAGTGGTAGAACACTGTTCATGAACAGTTTTACATTCAGTAGTACGAGCTCCAGCTTGAATGCATGTGTTGAGGTGCATGACCTGGAACATCCAGCACTTGTTTTATACTGATACATCTGGTGATGATCTGTCATCATATCATAGTGCACAACCAGGGACTTCTTCAATTTCCATTTTGTCTGATGATTAGGACATGCATCTAGGATTTCTTCACTTCATGTCCAATAATTTATCAACTGAGTGTTTGTCTATCTTGTTAAACTGAGTTTGGCTTTTCACTATTACTTTAGAACCAAAAATTTTCAACCACTTGACATTGTATTATCTCCATATGTCCCTGTCAAACTTAGTTCAGGAAGTGATAAAATGAAATTTGCACTTAGGCAAGGTGTGCATCTAATAAGTTTCAAAGATTTAACTCAACTATGTGTATCATCATCTGTGACTTCCGCCCCTAGCTGATATCCATTATTGACTTGTGCAGTAGATGTTGTTTACCATTTCCCATATAATCATTTCATCCTAACTTGAGACATTTAGGGGTTTCTCATTTTTCCAAGCAGCGCTTATAATTCCATCTGCTGTACCTACATCAATGGTGTTGATTTTCATGTAGTGTACCTGCATGAAAGAGAAGTTAATCCGTGGAGTTATCCCAAGAATATTCTTTGTAGGTTTTTTGTACATTTTAAATTGAGACAGTTGGCCAGGGACCTAGGAACATAGTGCAACACAATTGATTCTTTCTTTTTGGTTGTTTATTTTTCCCTTCTTTCCTGCTTCAGTTTTCATCCGTTGATTTGTTTTGTATTCATAGTTTTCTTCGAACTTTCCTAAAATTCTGAATTCCTTTGTTGATAAGAGTGATCTTTTGCTATTTGAAACACACCTTTTTTTTTTGGTTTCTTTCACTTTTTTCCTGTATTAGTTTCATTCTTTGATTTGGTTTTCCCCATTCCACACAGTTGTTTAAAAAGTGCCATAGGCCTCTGGGTTTGTCACTGGTAGTGATGTTTCTGATACTCCATTGCTCGTGTACGGAAGAATGATTGGATTTTCTTGTTATCCTGTATTACATGTCTAACTGCCCCTATGTATTGATAGCTTAGTACCTTTTGTGATCTCTATCTGCTGTGAATATGTGGCAGTATTCAGATGAATATGCTTCTCTAACATTACTTTGAAGATTAGCCATGAGTTTCTGCAACGGAAGGATGAATATGCCTGCATGTTATTAGACTGGTTTTCTTGTAATAAGAATTGATCTCATACTTTTCAATTGCATTTGTTATCACACTGTATCGACGTATTTTTTAATGAAGGAGGATCTTTTTACAGAGAAGACATCAGTTGTTATAGTATATTACAATCCATAACCAGCACAAAGAGCAGCAATGAACTTAATTCAACTCAGTTGTTGTAATAGATCACAATCCTATGCAAGCATAATGAGCAGTAATTCAGTGGATTCATCTTTCTGCTTGTCTTGTATATTTACTTTCTCCTTGTACTGCCTTCTGCTAGTTTCATTGAGGGATTTCTAAAGCATTTACCTTTTCCCTTTCTTCATGGATAACATGTAGTCTATTGCTTTTTTTGCTGGTTTTAACTGATGTTTCACTTTTATGTCCACCGGGGGGGGATAACTGATGCTATTTGTGTATTTGTTGATGGCAGGCGGCAGTCCTCAAGGAAAAGTTTAACATTGATTTGCGTGTTATGGGAATTACTGGATCAAGGAAAATGCTTCTAAGTGATAAGTAAGTTTGACATACTCAAGTATGAATTTTAGTTGAAATTCTTTAGGACTTCATTGATCTTCACTGTATGTGGTCTTTTGGTTGCCTGGTCTATGTGAAAGAAGCAGAATATGAGAATGTGGGCTATTTATTATGGCTTTGTAGTGTTTTAACATAGGTTGGCACCTAAGGAGATGCTGCATGGTGATAGGTTGTGGGAAAATGATTCTTGGTTATAGTGTTAAAACTGGTGTTACTATGTTAATTTGGGTGTGGATAAGATTTTATCAGATTTTTCTTGAGAACATTAAGAGGCTAGAATTTTGTGTTCAATTTTGTAAATGATAATTATCAGCTTAATGCTTCTCATGTGTACTCCATCGTTTATACCTGTTGGGTTGAGCATCACTAGTAAGTCAACAAACCTCTTGAAATGTTAATTTGGACCAGCTTAGTAATGACGTATTTATCTATGGGTAAAAACCTCAGCAGTCATTAAACTATTGCTTGCATCGACTTTTGACGATCAAACAATTTTTTGTCACAAATTAGCCATTAAACTAACTAACCAGCACACCCGTGGCCATTTCGTTGATTATTGCTCTTAATCTACAAAATAATTAGAATACGTGTCAAAACACAAGGGTATATTTGTCCACCATGGGTACTTTTTGTCAAAACAAGAGATTGATTATTTTGTAGATTAAGAGCAATAATCGGTGAAATGGTCACGAGTGTGCTGATTAGCTAGTTTATGAAAAATTGTTTGATGGTCAAAAATCGATGGGGGCAATTGTTTAATGGCTGCTAGGATTTTTTGCCCTTTATCTATTGTTATCTGCTTCTTTTAGTGTATAGGTACCATTTCAGTGGTAAATACAAGGCTTAATTTGTTGTTACTGGTCTTAGGGGCATTGACTTGTCTAGATGGAGGAAGCTTCAAAGTGAGCTTGGTGAAAAAGCTGACCTTGAGACCTTTGTTCATCATGTGCACGGGAAGCATTTCATCCCGAATACTGTTTTAGTGGATTGTACAGCAGACTCTGTAGTTGCAAGTCATTACTATGAATGGTTACGTAGGGGAATACATGTTGTCACCCCAAACAAGAAGGCCAATTCAGGACCACTTGAGCAGGTTAGTCTATATTTTAGAACAAATTTGCTTTGGTCAACAAAGGGTATGAAGCTTCTCGCACGAGGTGTTTTTTTTAGCAAGATCTGTGGTTATTTGCAGGAGATACCATTGTTTCTATCAGCAGCGTCACTTTATTATGTCTAAAACTTGTGGTTAAATCTTTCTATGATGTCAATTGTTATCTGGAAGGCGTGCTAATTTTTTTATTCAGCAATATTCCTCATTATCTGCAATTATATCTATCTTGACATACTGCCTTTCTCTTTCCAATCCGTCTCTCTGTCTCTTCCTCACACACACATTACATACACACTTTTTATTGTAGCATGGTCCATCTTGCTTGAAAAATCTCTTAATGATTCCTGCATATTTTTGCACTGAATGCAGTATCTGAAGTTGAGAGCTCTCCAACGTCGATCTTATACGCATTACTTCTATGAAGCTACTGTTGGAGCTGGTCTTCCAATTATTAGCACCTTACAGGGTCTAAATGTAACTGGTGATAAAATATTGCGTATTGAAGGCATTTTCAGGTTAGTAACACTATAAGGGAATCATCTATCGGAGTAGGCAAACTTTTCTATTATAAGGTTTTAGAGGATAACTCAGTCTCTTGAGTTATTTCAGAAAAGGAAATTAGCCATCTATCTCATCTTGGATGAGTGTACTTCAAGTGGCAAGTTGTACATCAAGTAGGCTACAACCTAAAGAATAGTATACTGACTGGGGAAAAAGAGAGAAAGTCGCATGTTTGGTCTGCATGGGTTTCCAGGTAGACAGCCAACATTTTTGTCTTTTTCTAGTCACAGCTTAGTATGTGAACCAAGGATTGAGCAAATTTACCATTGACAAGCGAACAGAACTTGGGTTTAAGAGAACTAGGCTATCTGATTTGTTACGGAATAAGTGTGAGATGCAATCCATTAAAATGAGTTATTTACACATTTTTTTTCTACCTGCATGGACAATTTGTATTGTTTTCTATCTGATCACATTGATTTGATAATTTCTAATTTCAGTGGGACTCTGAGTTATATATTTAACAACTTTGCTGGAGCACGAGCTTTCAGTGAAGTAGTGAAGGCGGCAAAAGAGGCAGGTTATACAGAACCGGATCCTAGAGATGATCTTTCTGGAACCGATGTGGCTAGAAAGGTAGTATGTCTTGATTTAATGATATTGCTGTGCTGCATATTCCTTGTGCAATAAATGTTCTCATACATGTGCCTGTGCTTCCAAAGTTAGAAGACGGTCCATTGACTCTTCTTTAGCATTTGTTATTTTCAGTCATCTATGCTGACATTCAAAGACCCATTTGTTTCAATTTGGTCTCTGCTTGTGCGTTACTACACTGGTTTATTCTGTTTAAATATGCATGCCATATTTTCAGTCACGTATAACAGTTTCATCAATTTTGGGTTGGTATTTCCTAACTGAGTAGCTTCAACATTACAGGTAATTATTCTTGCTAGAGAAGCCGGATTAAAGCTGGAACTCTCAGATATTCCTATTGAGAACCTGGTGCCAGAACCTCTGAGGGTCAGAATTGTGCTTTCATCATCTTCCGCCAGCTCTAAGAGTTTAATATTCCTAGTCTGCTAATATTTTGAAGCTTGGCTTATCTTCGAAATGTTTATAATGTCGATGTTCAGGCTGTAACATCTCCTGAGGAGTTTCTACAGCAGCTGCCACAATTTGACCAAGATTTGGCAAAGCGAAGGCAGGAGGCTGAGGATTCTGGGGAAGTAAGTATTTTTCTAAAATGCATTCTCTGTGTAAATCAGGAGGCTGAGGATCGAGGAATTTGACGAAGGATTTGAAATCCTCTAGGTTGTTAGGATTAATTGGGAGGTAATTGGGTTTGTACTCTACCAATTATTTTAGCATTTAAATGTATTTAAATAATTGGTGGATTGCAAATCCAAATACTTCCCAAGCAATCCAAACAAACCTAGAGGATTTGAGAGGATTTTAAAATCCTTTGTCAAATCCCTCAATCCAAATGCAAGGGATTTCTGTCTGGGAATTTTGCATATCGGTACTCTCTGCAAATGGTCATGGGGGAACTTGGTTGCAGTTTAGTGCAACAGCAGTTTAGTTTGGAAGCTCAATTGATTGCTTAAGTTAACTTTATCTGGCTTCGTTTGTTAAGGATGTCTTGTGATTTTCACATATTTGAAGGTTCTACGCTACGTTGGGGTGGTAGATGTTGAAAACCGAAAGGGGACGGTAGAATTGCGAAGGTACAAAAAGGAAGATCCATTTGCACAGCTTTCAGGATCTGATAACATCATCGCGTTCACAACTGAAAGGTATAAGAAGCAGCCACTAATTGTCCGCGGCCCAGGTGCTGGAGCAGAAGTGACAGCAGCTGGAGTATTCAGCGATATACTGCGACTTGCATCGTATCTTGGTGCTCCATCATAGTGTTAGTCAACTTCGAAACTAGTATAGCAAATTTTGTCTCCCTGAGCTTTTAAATTTTCTTCTCTGTTACCCCTAAATGTGGTTGTAGTAGATACAAGGCTGGCTGAGATGTGTCTGTTGGTTCATGCATAATCTTTTTGCTTAGCCTTCCGTGATTTGTTTTGTGCTCTTCGCACTGAGCACTATTGTAGTCGTTTGTAACGCTTTTTGTGACTCCTGCTATGTGTATCGCTCTAGTTAGAAGAGGTACAAGTTCCAGAAGGAAGCTATTTCGTAGCAAATTTCAAGAGGATATTTCTTCATTTTGTTTTGTAATTGTATTTTCGTGGCAGGACTTTCAAATCAATCTTGTGGGAGGCTAAGGTTGAAAAAGTTGAGCAAATTTGAGAGAGACATGGATGCAGTCAAGGCTATTGCCAACTCAGCTGTACTTGGGCACGTACGGTACAGCCACATAATCCTCAGCAATTTTAACCATGAGAAATCAAGAACGGAACGAAGACAAAATTACTTCGTACTACAAGATGTTAAGCCCAGAACAGGAAAGCATCATGCCGACGTACATTAATTTTCATCATGCGATTAGTAAATGACAATTCAAGCCAACCAAAGCCCCCATTCCAACGTTTTTTACATGCAAATTTAAAGCAACAAATGCAACGACTTGTATTTATACAGCAAACATCAGATAACACCAGGCATGATGACCGTGAATTGAACAGAGAATAAAACCCTTTTTCAGGACAGTCGCTGTGCTATAGTTCTTTTTTAAGCATACTTATATACGAGTAGAACTTAAACTAATCTCTGACACGACAAATTTGCCTCAAGGGATATCCAAAGTAAAGTTGAACTTCTAAGATGAATCTAACTGATTTTGGGACCAAGATAATAGCTTTGATCTCTGAAAAACCTTGTAATCGTCTCAGCTTTCTCCGCAGAAAGATCAGTATATTCCAAAATGTACTCCTTTGATGCTTTTGCAATTGCTTCAATTGAACCAACAGCTTGATTTAGCTGCAGAGGATAGTCGTCAACCTTTGTTACTATTTTGCAGATATAAGAATATAAATGTCTCTAAACATTAGAGCAGATTTTGTGGTTCAAATTGGAACAAAGAAATATTGCCAAATTTCACACCGCAGTCTTCGGACAAGATGTGCAGTTTCATACTCCACGAGGCAGTAAAGAATGAATAAATCATTTTATGTTGTTTGAAAAATTTCTTAATAATAGCATAAGAATAATTAAAGTTCTCCCACCAAAGGAAAAAAAAAAATCCAAAAGTAGAAGATAACTCAGCCCATGAATAATATATGACCAAGAACATGTAGAGAATTTACAGAAATATATTGCTCAACAAGAGGAATGGTTCCCATGCCTCACTGGATGAGTCAAGTTCCGCCAAAACCAGAGGTACGCTTAAGATAGTTGAGATGGTACAGCCATTATACATGTATGCAAATTTCTATATGCAAAAGAAATCATCTGGATCTTCAACTGCAGAAGGACTTAACAAATTGACTCTTCTCAACCCTACCCTTTTTGTCTCTTTCCACCAATACATAGGGAAGGGTAAGGCTGTAATAGAAGGAAAAATGAAAGCTAAGAATGTAATTGGTAGGAAGTTTTAGTACCGCATTTGCATCATGACTATCAATGCCTGGAATGGAGGTGACCACTCTGAGATACGCATCCATTGTTTGCACTGATCTTTCTCGCTGAAAGCATGGAAAAAGGAATTGGCTACGCATCTAATGCAAAGAAGTGCACCAAGAAAATGGTAAGCTATATCTCCACTTACATCTGCTTTTAGTTTTGATATAGCATCTTGTCGCTTAGCAACTGCATTGAGAATTGCTAAAGTCAAAATAAACTAACCAATTACAAATTTATCAGCTGCATTAACTAAGAGTCTTACTCCCGCGAGCAAGTGCAATCTTCAAAATCTTCTCAAATCCCATCTCTATGTCCAGTACTGGCATAAATGTTGGCCTGCCAAACTCCATATCGGATCTTCAACAACATCCAAACAAATACCAAGTCCTTCATTTTGTACAGGGCCATTTTATGGCAAATGCAGTTCAGACGGCAAAAGGGAAGAAGCTCACTTGAAATAAGAGCGAACAAAAGAATCATTCTGCTCCTCTGTTGGTAGATTGACAACCACATACAAGTGAGCAAACTGTTCTTTCAATTTCTGAACTCTGCGTAAAACAAATGATACCTGTTTAGATACATTAACAGAAACTTTGAATAGAATTAGCAAAAGACTGACCTTGTAAACACCGATGCAGTTAAGTTAGAATCCCAGTTAGTCACAAAAATGAAAGCTATGGACAAACCTCCACAGTTGAAAATGAAATCCTGCAAGCAAGGCATTTCAGAAACTGCATGGAATCAACTCTAGAAATAAAAAATCAGACAAAATGGGTAATAACTGGAGCAATTGGCACAATGTTCAGACGGAAAGAATTTGCACTGAGGAAACATGAGATGAAGTTGATGAAGGATGGCTGTTGTTCATCTCGCCATGCAGTGCTCATCATACAAACTCCACTGCTACCTGCAGAACGTTGAAATCAAGACTAATCAACCACTCCAAGAAGCTTAAAATTGGCAAAGTATGATTCAGGTGGCAGCCTCAAAGATCTAAATTCAGGCATTCTAGTGTATCTCTTCTTTTAGTTTCAGTCTCAACCATCCAGGCACATTAAAGTTCCTACATTAGATTTACATAATTAACATTCTATAGCTACAGATCATATAGGCCGCGAAGGATGATATATAGAAAGGCATAGTTAGTATCTGAAAAAATGTACCAACTCATTCTTTTTGGTAAACTGATCTATTCTATACTCTATCCCTACAATAGTTATATACATAACTCCACATCAAATCCTTATTCTTTAGAGAGCAGTTTCTGGGGAATCAACTTTTGTGAAATAAAAGAGGACTAGTACTACAAGCAAGTTCCAAAAGCATGAGAAGTTTAATGCAGCATAGAGGTATCTAGATAGAATGGTCTTTAGAGAAGAACTTTTCATCAATAAATCATACATATGGTAACCAAGTCTTATTAAGGGTCAGATACATTCTTCTTGCTGAAAGAAGACAATTTAGGAGTAACCTTTTAAGAAAAAAAGAAAAAGATTAGTGCAGTGACTTAAATCCTGAAAAGTCTTTTAAGTAATTAGGGATATAAAACCGGAAACCAATGTACTGTGTTCATTAATGACACTGACTGTATAAAGCAACAAATATAAAAACAAGCCGGATAACTCATGGAGGCTTTTAAGCATGTCAATCAAGTGCATAATGCATCAACACAAGCAAAAATCATTAACAACAGTACAAAGTCAATGTCAATTCAACAGCAGACAAATATGTCAAGGAATAAATGTGTTGACGATTGATTACCAAGTTTCACTATTAGCTGGAAAGAAAACAACCACCTAAA
This sequence comes from Coffea eugenioides, assembly GCF_003713205.1. Lineage (NCBI taxonomy): Eukaryota > Viridiplantae > Streptophyta > Magnoliopsida > Gentianales > Rubiaceae > Coffea > Coffea eugenioides. The sequence continues at coordinate 33,058,043 of NC_040036.1, read as the reverse complement.
AACAATCACTAGGATTTAGGACTTGGAGAAGATAAAGCACAAAACTTTCTTATTGACATAAAAGCTAAACACAGGTCTTGATTGGCAATGATTCCTTTTCCCAAAAAAGGCAGCAAAATCTCAATTTTCCAAGTGCCAAGTAAATAAACTACTCCAATTGTAGTTGTACTATGTTTTAAACGTTCTCAACATTTTACATATTAAGAGATGCTCGATGAGCAGAACAGAATAACCTTAGCTGAAATGCAACTTAGTCAAAAATAAATGTCGAAGTCAAAAGAATATCCTGGTCAAATAGTATCGGGAATCACAAACAGAATTTAATATTATGAAACATAAGCAGAAGTCTCCTTAGAAGTCTGCTGCACCAATTTAATCCAAATCTATTCTTTAGCCAAATGATCACATCAAATTATACATCATAGTGACCAGTTTCAATTTTCTAAGACGAAATAGCATTTCAAGTACATTAGGAATAAAATTTTAAATCAAAAACAAATACGGGAATATATGCCGGCATATTGAAATTTTCTTTTTCCAGTACATAAACTGAAAAATGGAAGGAAATGAAAAAGGTCAGGTACATGAAATAATAAACTTCAAATCTGAAAACTCACAAAAAGAAGAACCAAATCTCGCCTTTTTTGTTTTTATCGATCTAACAATATAAATAATTACACAAATGTCAGCTGAATTGGTTTTCTAAGTATATAGTAGAGAAAACTAATTAAATTAAACTAGATAATAACATACACTACAAACAATAATAATGCGAGAAATTGAAAAGAAAAACAAAAAACAAACATAAAAATCGCATAACACGAAATCGCGAAGGAAGAACCTGAATTGGAGATGGCGATCGAAGAATTAGAAAGTGACGCAGTTGATTCTCCTCTATACCGTCCGACTCCGGCTTGCCTCTTCATCATCATCGTCTTCTAGCCTAGCGTTTATCTGACAGTGCGAGTTCTCTCCTTCCCTCCTCAACTCCTTTTTCAAATTTCGTATTTATAGCCACGAGAAATGGAACAAAAAAAAAAGAAAAAGAAAAAAGCACGATGATTTATCCCGGGGAACTTAAAAAAAAAAATAAAAGCAGTGGACCGGCTAAAACGCCGTCGGTTGAAATCAAAGTGGAAATGAAAGTTGAAAGCGGGTTGACACTTGACACGCGGACCCTGAATCGGGTAACACAAAAAAAGGGGTCTTTTGAGTATTATTTTTCGCCAAATAAATAAATAAACAATAAAAAACCGTACTGTAAGTCTGTAACTGAAACGAGACTGAGGCTGACGCTGAGACTGAGGAGGAGAAAGATGGATAGGGGTCGCCTAAATTCCAGCAATTCTCAGACACAAAACAATAACAATCCTAACAAATGCCTATGGTTCGATCGGCGCTACGGTCTGGTGTAAGTCGTCGGCGATGACTCTTGACTCATCTATACTTTCTGGAGTACTCATTAGTACTACAACTAGGTCTAGGACTTTACCCTTTTACTTTTGATTCATTTTGTTTATGTTTATTTGATTGGATATGAATCATAAGGTATGGGGTTCCTGTAAAATGCTTGTTTCAGGTATGATGTTTGGAAAGACCCACAGGAAGAAGCTTTATCGGGTGCCCGTGGAATGTTCTGCATCTTGCCTCTCACTCAAACCTTCATAAATTCTGCTTCTCATGCGGTACATGACAGATAAATTACTAGCCCACGTATCTTTTTACACATTTATTCTGAATTTATAGTTATATTGTTATAAACTCATCTGGGTTTTTCCTCATTATTAGTAATTCATGGTTTTTTTTTTTTTGGAGAGAGAGAGGGGGGGGGGGGGGGGACGGGCGGAAGGGGGAAGGGGTTATATGTATGTTTTTGATAGTTTGTTGAGAAATTGTATTGTAAATGGTAGTGCACCTAATTAGCATTGTACTAACATTCGTTATTCAGCTTAACATTTATTTTTTGGTAATTGCAGTTGGTATACATTCTTCACTTTCTACTGCATGAGATAGCTGTATTTGTAGAGATATTGAACATTCTTATTCACGTTTTAAACAAAAAATCTTTGGAAGTCGGCTCCTTTGAAATCGTCTTTTATGTGTGGCATGTTATCTTGTTTTAACAAATGTGCCTAGCTATTTTAATTTGACTGACTATTGCATGTTAAATGATGTAGCAATTTTTGAGCCTTTACTTCACAACCTATGCCTAATGATTGACATGGTAAATTCATGCTGGAATGGATGATTACACCGAACAAATCTAATTTTAAGTGACAGCCTTAGCTGTATGGATTGGAAGAAAACTGATAATACAATTTTCTTACAGATCTTGGATTAGAAGTAGAAAAAGGGGATTTTCTACCAGCACTTGGTTTTGAAGTTATGCTTAATTTCTTTTAGACTAGCCGTGGATGCTAGAATCAGCAATTGAATATAAAACTATAGGTTCTTGATAGGGGAGCCTCCCTAATGTAAGAGAGATTAGACTTCATAGCATGTTTTCAGTAAGGACGATTTGATTTGTAGGAACACCCCATGGCTACTTCTCAACTAACTGTGAAAGTATAACTCGTATATCCAGCATGTTCGGGTGTTGAGATTCATTTCTGTCACAGCAATCATGAACATGGTTACTTGCCTATGCCTTTGCAGCGGCTTAGGTTTGAACTACTCTGACATTGTTTTTCCATTTAATTTTCTCCTTGAGGTATGACATGTTCATTTTGGTACATTTTTGTGCTGCGTTTTACAAACATGGTAACCTCTGTGACACATCGAATTGGCATTACAGTATGCTTTGGGCTTCATCTTGAGTCTTGCTAGTAGTTTCTTTGTGTTTTCTTGGTCATTATACATCATTAGATTTATGATTGGTTTAGAGTGTCAAGCTGATAATTGTTTTCTTGATGCATTGCTGAACCTGCTTTCTCTAGTGTTATTCGAGTCTGGAAATATGAATTACTTGGCTTCTGTTAATGATGCATTTTCGTTGATGTCTCTGATGATTTAAATCGTTAGAGTGAGAAGTTTGCACCAATATAGTTGCTCATTGGGATATTTCTGATCTCTTGCAGATCAACCTCACTGCAACATCCGCTCTGCAACTTCTTGAGAAGCCAGACCTATTTACACCTGAAGCTCTGAAGTTAAAACTGAATGGTCTAGTGCAAAGAATTACATCTTGTATGAAGAAACCACAGTTTGATTTGCCTATAGTAAGGAGAAGCCCGACATTTTCATCTACTCCACATGGAGAAAGAAATGAATTGCATAATGCATAGCAGTCATGAGGACGCTGACATTTGCTTTTGTGCTCTAATATTGTTTCTACAAAGTATCAAAATTTGTTACAACTGACCACCACATGGTGCATTGCCTCATCCATATGCATTTTGGTTGGTTGCAGCAAAGCTCTATGCGATTTTAGAAGTTTCATCATGGATCGATAGCAATGACTTGAGAATCCAGTAAAGTTCCACAGTCAGAATATTAGTTCATGAGTGATAAATGTTTCTATTTTCTGATGTAAGTTTTCCAACTGGAATAGCAGTTATTAGTAATGAAACGCAGTCTTGAGATAGAATCTTGGTTGATTGTTGCATGAGATGTCTGATTTTCATCCCTCCACTTTTAACGTGATTATATTTTCTCCATATTGACTTGAAGTAGATCAAATCTTACTAATTCTTCTCCTGCCATTTTCTCAAGGACTCAAAATTGTACAATATACTACCATCAATGTTAATTTGCTGTACACTTCTGCAAGGAAGTGCCTATCCATGGATTGAGGAGCTTCATTGGTTTTGTGTCCATCTTCAGCAGTACCTTTTTAAATCAGTTGTGTCCGGTAGCTTTGTTTGGACAGCAATTTTCCAAAGAAAACTTATTACGATTTCCGTGAACACATTTCTCAATTATTTTTTACCTCACATATATTAAATCGTAATTTTTTTACAAAAAAAATTCAGAAAAATACAATCCAAATGTGCCTAATTGCAACTCTAGTTTGATTGCCAATGTCGCCATTCATTTACCAAGTAACACAATCTGAAAATATATTTTTGGATGATGCTTGTAGCAAGACTTTTATGCTTCCCTGATTAATTGAAATTTATATGCTACATGAGTGTTTTGTGGGATTTGAATCCTCCCCATTTAGCAAAAGTTCGGACAAAGTTTATTCACCAAAGCTGTACCTTTCTCGAATGTATCCATGCAGAGCAAAGTAAGAAACTGAAAACTGCTACAGTACAAAAGAATGGGGAGAAGAATTTCTTAGAAGCTAAAAGATCAACGAAAGAAGCACAAGACGTACGTGCTGCAATAATAGACACACACTTTCATGTGACTTCAAACTTCATTTATCAAAGGGAAAAAAATTAACACATTTTGACAAAATTCCCCAATTAAATGGTTTGAACATAATGAATTAAAAAGCACAGTACATCCTGCAGAATCTTTCGAATCTTCATGGCCTAAAATTAACATCTTCCTAGCCTCCAATCAGTGACCAGAACAAGGAAAAGAGAGCTAAAAGCTCTGCTGAGCTCCCTTTCTTCCCTCTTTATCCTTCAATTTCTCAACAAATTAAAATGCCCACCATTTCTAGATCACCACAATTACAACCACCACCACCAACTCCACTCTGCCTTACCCTCTCCTCACCCCTGCAGCAAAGGCCCAGTCTTAATTTTTCCTTCTCAAACCCTTCTTCATCATCATCTTTTTCTTCTTCTTCCTCGTTATTTCACTTTAAATTCAGACCAAAAAAGTCCCATTTCTTGAAGCCATGTTCTTCATTGAGGGAAACCAACAAACAGCAGGAGCAACAAATGCTTGTTCCAAAGACTGCCCCACCTCCTCAGGGACTGAGGAGACTCTTGAATTTGAGCCCAAAAGAGGATAATACCGATGATGGGGCTGATGATGGGGCAGTAGAGAGTGGTGGTGACACTGCTGTTAAAGGCAGCATCTTGGCTGGTCTTTTGTTGGTTGGTGTCGTTGGAGGATTTGGAACAGTTGGGTATCTTTACAAGGACCAGATTAATGCTTTCTTGAATCAGTTTTCCGGGTTCATTGACGGTAATGTTTGATTAATTTTCACTGCCCATTGAACTTAATTTTATGTTTGTTTTAGAATTTTGATCCAATTCTTTAGTTTCTTGCAAGAATTACGTTTGCTGCTTCTAATTGGCTAGTAATTTTTGCTAAAATAATGTTCGATTCTAGTGGTTCATTCATTGATTTAGTCTATGCTTAGTGAAACTTTTTCCGAAAAGATGAGATTTTTTTAGCATAACTGAATAGTTTGAGCATTTAGATGAGTTATGTGCAGCATTTTAAATTTACTCTTTTGGTGCACTTTTATTGCATTTTTATATTAGTTTAAGCTATGGGATTGGATGTCTTTGACACTATCTTTTCTGTGGTCACATTTTAGTACCTATTACTTGAAACTAATGTCCATGACACTTTTACACTTTTTCAGACCTTTTCAGCCCCGGATTTTTCTACGAATTTTCTCTGGTTTGCTAGACAAAGTTAACTGGTGCTAGATATGTTGAGTATCATGTTGACAATTTACCTTTACTGAAAGTTCAGTACTAAGTTCTATAGCTGGCATTAGCATAATAATGGAGCTGCCATTAGCATAATATAATTTGCTTAGTATAATTTGGTGACACTGAGATTCTACATTAAGTTCTCAAGGATGTTTCCCTTCATCATGGGGATAAGGGCTATTCCTAGCTCTTATTCCATCCTTTGTAACCTAGCTGAGAATTTCATTTCCTTTGGTCATCCTCATAAATATAATTTGTCCTAGTTCTTATCTTGCTACCATGTCAAACACCTGAATTGACTGTACTAAGCAGCGTGATAATAGAATGGTATACATCGGGATTTGTTGTTCTTGTCATTAATAGTTTGTTAATTACTATCTTCGCAAAAGGTTTTCCTTCTTTGACTGAGAGACCTAGAAGAACAATAGTCCTTTGGGTTATCTCATACCAGTGAAGCAGGTGAACTCTTTAATCAGAGGATTCAAGAAAAAGACCAGTTTGGCTAATTTGGGTTGAGATATAGATTAATAGTAGACCGTATTGCTTATATGTTGCATATGTATATATCGGGTCTGATTGTATAGTACTTGCAACTTCCTTTTGGGTGTTATGTTTTGTTTGCTGCAGTAATGCCACAACTCTTGGAAGGTATTTAAAGTTTGACCAGGAAGATTAATAGCTTCTGTAGTTGTTTTCTCTGCATGAAATAGTAAATTACTTTTGTTTGGCCCCATGAATTGCTTTAACTTTTCTATTCTGAGCAGACTATGGGCCAGCTGGATATGCTCTTTTTGTATTGGTCTATGCTGGTTTGGAAGTAAGTTTGACTTCTCTTTCTTGAGTTCATTGAGTTAACCCAAAGCTATCTATGCTAATAACTGGTTTACATTTCCTATTTTTTTCATGGATTATGGAGTTCTATCACTTATATGGCTGTTCTTTGTAAGAAAATTATTTATTCCACCTTAGAGAGGATATGGAGTCAGAATTTGCTGCTTTTTATTAGTTGCTGAATCTTTTGCATTTGGTGTATAATTTTCTGTGATTTCAACAGAATTTCTTTTCAATACTGATAGATGCAGTAGTTAACTTTGAAGCAATTAACTTTGCTATTGCATTTGAAAATGGAATCTAAGAAAATGATTTGGCTAAGATTTCTTTTTGTGTTATTGTGGTAGGAAGGGTGAAAATTCCTAGAACAAGGCTATTGAGATAGGTTTACCTTTTTTATGTTTTAGTAACTAAGTTTCTTTGCTTTGCATATAATATAGCGCTTCTCTGATGTAATTAAGTCTGCTGACCTTTGTACAGACTTACTTTGTTCATTAATTAAAAGTTAACATTTGCTCAGCCAAAGAAAAAAGTTTTCTTTTCTTGATGGCAATATTGATCTTTCTATATGTTTTACCCTGCATTTACCAGCATGTTTCGGATTCAATTATCTCTAGAGTAAGTTACTCATTAAAACTCACTAGTCGTTCTATACTGATTACAGAGAATTATGCTCATGGCAGGTCCTTGCAATACCTGCTATTCCGCTGACTATGTCAGCTGGTCTTCTATTTGGCTCTCTGATTGGGACAATCATTGTCTCTATAAGTGGAACGGTAAGCTGGTTTTTCCATTGAAAGAATAAAAACAGGTCTTCAAAATTAAAGTGTATTTTCCTCCCTCTTTTAGGTGGCAGCAAGTGTTGCCTTCCTAATTGCCAGATATTTTGCTCGTGAACGCATTCTTAAGCTGGTTGAAGGGAACAAGAAATTTCTTGCAATTGACAAAGCAATTGGGGAAAATGGTTTCAAAGTTGTCACTCTTCTCCGTTTGAGCCCTTTATTACCATTTTCTCTTGGGAATTATCTCTATGGACTTACTTCTGTCAAATTTGTGCCTTACGTATTGGGAAGGTGAGATTTAGATGTATAAATTTATGAATGAGTTTCTAATGTGTTACAGATATAACATATGGATTTTTTTGTTAAGTTTATGGATTGTTTTGTTAAGTTTACCCATTTTTGGTTAATCAACTCTGTTTCTATGTTAAATTCCGTTTGACATTTGATATCTTTTTCATCAAAATATTTGCGAATTGTAAGCATTTTTTGTGGATCATCATGCTTGACCCCAAAGATGGACGTATAGCATCATGCCTTGTAAAAGTTCATAAATATGCATATTGGCCAGAAACATAGGGATGTGCAAATTCTTGGAGGTTATAAAGAATGCTTTTCTAGATTACAGTGTTTATTGAGCATGTTTACTGGATTGGATATGTTATTATTATTATTTTTTAACTTTTTATGTATCTTGATCTTTTACTTGAATTGTCTGGTTCCAGAATCTTTGAAAAATACTGATAACAATTTTGTTTGGTCAATCATTCTCCTGACCGCTGGGTCATTGAGCATGGATGATTAACCTTAAAATTTTTGGGGATAAAAAAAGAGATGAATTCTCAAATCGGGTTGAACTAGATCTTTGAACTTCACATCATTAAGTCACCTTCGTCGATTTGTCATGTTTGGCCCTGTTTGGAATTTGGGATCTTATGAGGGGAAGAAAATAAAAAACTAGGTGACCTTTTTCTTGATTTTCCAGTTAAGGAATCAAAGAAGAAATAAATATATTATTGATAAACAAAGGGAGTTGCTATATTGGCATTAGTTACATTTAAATTTTGAAATTTGTTCTCACGTTGACAATGATCAACTACATAGAGCTTTTTTATCAAAGAGCTAAATTTCTACATTGAAAATAATACGTCAAGATAAAGCTGGATGGTAGTTTGTGTGAGAGTGGCAAAAACAAGGGCGTGCAAGTTTGAAGAGTGTACTGTACTATTTCATTCTTTGATAAATAGCTTCCAACTAATGCGGCTTCAACTACTATCTGTGTGCAGTTGGTTGGGAATGCTCCCTGGAACTTGGGCTTATGTTAGTGCTGGTGCGTTTGGTCGAGCAATTATTGTAAGTTATGACTGAACCATCTCAGAAAAAATGTCTGCTTTCCCTTTGCTTTTACCTATATTTCCTGATTATGATTTACTTGGGCGTTGTGGTGAAGTACTTGACCTGTTTTTGCATATCTGGTGATTTTCAATTAATTCGAACTCTCAGAAGCTAGAACAAGCAATAGTGGTTAATTCTTGAAACCGAGTCAGATCTCAACAAATAATGTAACAATCTTGTGAAATGAGAATCTCGTTCACTTGATTTAGTAAATCTCTATTCAACCAAAGCCTGTTGATGTGCTGGCTGATAACTTGGCCAAGCATGTACATGCATTATGACATGTTGGAATCAGAATTGACCCAAGAACCATGCTTAATAGTGTGCCTAGCCTTTCTGATCAGGGTCACTGTAGGTTTGGATTTGCCAAATTTTTCCACTATTCAATTTAGTTCTTATAAACATACGTTAAACTGATTATGTTTTTGGTTCACTTTTTCTTAATGATTTCTTCATAAGTTTGGTAGAGAATCCCCTTTTATGTTAAATTGATCTGATAGGTCTTAATTTTCCGATATCTAGATCATATACGAAGCCATACCAACACTCTGCTTCTAAATGCTTGATCAAGCTGTTAGATTTGCTCATTCTTCTTCTTCTTCTTAATTCTGACCTTTCAGCAAGATGAATCTGATGCTGGTTTACTGGGAGGAAATGGACAGCTGCTAACACTCGGATTGGGGCTGCTATTCACTGCATTAGCTGCCACTTACGTTACCCGGTTAGCAAAGGTAAGCGAATTGCAAGCCTGGTGCTTATGATGAAATTGTCCTTGGCTTGATCATTGGTGTTTGCTTCTCTTTGTACTAGATTGACTCTGGCAATTTTTTTTATTTTGCTTCTGGTGCAGGATGCTGTAAAAGATATCGAGTAGATGGGGGCCTAGGACTGCCCCATTGTAAAGCATAACATAAATGAGATCAACTCAAAGATGCAGCAAAATCCTTGTAAATCCAAATGTAGTTTAAGCAAGTTATATAGGAAATGTACCATCAATTTTGAACTGTAACATCCCTTCCTCTGCTAGATTGAAAGATGACATCTGATATGCATTCTTGTTCATCTTAGACTATGTAAATTTGAGCATCAGAATGAGAAACTCTTTTTGGTCCAAAAAAAGGTGTACAATAATGCTTTGCAGAAGGACAATGCGCTCAAAAGGGTCATATTTTCTCTGAATAGAGATCAAGAAGTCGTTTACAGTCACCTTTTCTTGGCACGAACTACAGCCCCAAAAAGAATGAATCAATCAATAACTAAAATATGGGGGTGGGGAAGCTTTTACATCAGGGCTGCAAAACACATTCCCATTTGCAGATCAAATTTCTGAACAAATTAGCAAACTACCGAGTGAATAGCTATTTTCTGTGCATATACTACTTTCTCGTAAAAGGTACGTGTTTAAATTTTTCTGTTAATGTGATGGTTGTGTTGATAGATAATTTGTAAGCGATTTATGGCTCAAAAACATATTCCGATTCACATCAAAATCGAACTCATTCAAATTTTTTTTCTTAAAAAAATAAAAGAAAAATTACTTCTCTGCCCAAATGAAATAATCTTATTACACGTGACACAACATTAATCATAGAAAAGAAGATCCACTTACGTGGACTGCCCCAAACTTGCATGACATTAGATGCAACTGTTAGCATTCCAGGTGTCCTGGCTACATCACTGTCAAGTTGACCTAGAAATTATAAAATTCTTCTGAATTCTGTGTCATCAGCAGCTCACGAGAATTGCTCAAGTGACGCCACGAATCAGCTCCCATGCAACTTTTCTTCCCCTCATTCTGCAAAAGTGCCAAGTGTCCTTGAACTATAGGAAACTTTGACAATCTTTCATGAAATCACAAACGAAAATTGACTTTATATATGCGTAAGTTACCTTCAGTCCTTCCTTACCTAATATCTTTGAAGCCTGGATTTCCTCGAACGAACAGCTGCCAGTCCTCTGTAGACATTTTACTGCTTTTTCCATGATGGAGTGGTGTCCTGAACATGCCATGAATGCTTACTTGAAGACTTTACATCTGGTAAAATCCCGTTTCTTGCTTTCCTTTGCTCTTTTGTCGGATCCTTAAATGTTTATTTCGGTGCTGTTTCATTAGTTATAACCGTGGGTTTTGTACATCTGATCACTGAAAACCCCAGAGATTAATGCAAATCTTACGCAATAGTATACATAAAATCTGCTCTAATCCCAAAATATGCATGTTTGTTTCTAGACTATGATGAAGTAACTACTGCTGTATTGTGGTAATAAATCTCAGCAAAAAATTGCGTTTTGAAGATTTATCTGACATTTTTCTTCCAACTTCTTGCAGCGTAAGAACTATTCTGATCGAACTAGCACTAGAGGAAGTCCAGAATTTGAGGAGCCTAAGATCATGGAGTTTTTATCAGCTTTGGCAGCTGGAAACTGTGCTAAACTAATAGTTCAAATAACCACAGAGGGAGTGACGCCAGTAACACTTGCATTGGCCGTAGCTGCAAGACAGATAGGAGGCAAATTTGTTTGCATAATCCCTCATGATCATGATGATGAAGAAGATATCAACAAATCTATCTGCACGCATCATCAGCTTAATGGCTGTGATCATCTCAAAGATGTAATACATATTGTTGCAGGAAATCCTTGTGAAATTATTAAACAGTTCAAGAAAATTGACTTCATGGTTGTTGACTCAAAGGTTGGAGATCACTTGAAATTATTGAAGACTGCTGATTTGAATTCAAAGGGATCTTTGATGGTAATGACCAATCTTTTCATCAATGGTAAAAAAAGGGAGTCACTGCGAGAGATACTCAAGGCCAAAGATGGAGTTTACTGCGAGTCTGTCACCATTCCAGTAGGAGAAGGAATTGAGTTGACAAAAATTGTACCTTCCAACAAGCATGGCAGAAAAAGACGCACAAGATTTCATGTCACTTATGAGAATTAATCGATCTTGAATGGTTACAATGTTTTTTGCCTCCCCAGAAGAGAAACTAATTTAGCTATGCTTTTATGCAGTTGCATGTACAATTGTTACGCATGGTTAACAATGTACATAATTCGATAATGCAAAATATGAGCAGACCATCCAAATCAGGATGTGAACTTATTCATGTGGTTGAACTACAATCAAATCTCCTTTTTTTTTTTTTTTGAAAGTGATTTAGATCTCTGCTGAAGAATCAACAATCAATATCTCAATGCATCAAGTTCTCTAACTTGTCGGCCTGCAATACTACATCTTACTCATTAGTTCTGCACAACTAAAAGAGGTTAATTCCACTAACACTTTTTTACTTGTCAAAGAATAAAATAGAAAATTATAGAAACAAATAGTTTTCTTTTCCTTATTTTTTGTTATCAAAATGTCAAATATAATGGGTAGTGGTCGTTTTTATCTTTAGGAACACTCCTAGCTATATGGGTGAAGTCATCAAAATCATAACCTACAAACATGCAAATGATAGGTATATACTCTGTCAGCATTTGATGAAAGCGTTTGATGAATGATAATTATGTAAAATTTAAATTTAAAATTCAACTTTTACACATATGTCATGAATTTAACGTAGTAGTTTATATACTGTCAGTATATATAATATTTACTCTAACAATGTATGCTATATAAACATAATCAGTTATTGACAAATTTAATTTAGAACCATAGGACATAGGTTACTAACATTTCGATTCCAAAATAGCCAATTACTCCAAAACCCTTGCATTTTCCTCCCCATGTAACTGGTAACTTATGCAATTAATTTTATGTTGAATCTTAAATACTTTTGTTAGAGAACTCCAGCAATTCTTAAAATCATTAATCTAGTAACTATAAGGTCATTTCTGCACATTTTAAGCTCCCTCCATTCCTATTTCCTCCTGTTAGGCTCGACATCTCCCTTAAAAGCACTAAAAGAAAAGCAGGATATAAATAGCTCACATGAGCAGGATTATAAATCAGACCATCAGATCTGCCCTACCTTAGCATTCTAGTGGTGACAGCCGGACTAGCAGACCTCAAATCTTGGAAAGCCACCAAGTGTGTCAGAGACCAGAGATTATGGTACAGTTTAATGTATTAATGGTCCATATTCGGTGTTGGATTTGGATCTAAGGAGAGATTTAATAATGTACACTGTACAGTGGATTTGAAATCAATAAACTCCAATTTGTTATTAATCCGAAACCCTTTTTTGGTAGGAAAATGAATATAAATTTGATCAAAAAATTTTAAGTCCAAAATCTTTTTATTTGGTAAGCTTTACATCCAAATTCTGCTTAATTGTAGTCTTGTGCTTAAGCCCTCCAATGAATAGGAAAAAGGGGAGAAGTCTGGGAAAAGAATAGTTGAAAATATTGCTAAAGAATAATTCATAGTTGAAGAGTAACGTTCACAAAATGGACAGGAATAGAAAATACAGTTGAACAGAAAATCTTACCTTTATACTAAGTATTAGTCCCCTTATGGTCACTTTATTGGAGTCTTAAACCTTCGCTTGACATAGATACCATAACATTGTACCTGCCAAGAGCCCACTATAGCTTATGATTCCTCACGCCTTCTTGGGTTTTCCGTTGAAGGCGTTCATTTATATGATTGATCCATCACGCCTTTGTCCTGGTGCTGTGAACAAGGCGAGAAATAATAACATGTAACAACTGCCTCCTTGTAGGAGATATGACTGTGAATGCATGAAAGAGCTTTCATTTTCTTGATGCATTGCCTCTGCACTAAAAGTTAGTGAACTGGTGTAGCCGTACAACAATGAGAACACGCCTCTTCGTTGGGGTGGATATATGAAGTTCGCATGCAGTTAATTGTACGATCAATAGTTGACGCCTTAGTCGAGTTTGGGACTGAGTAAATTACTCGGATAGTCACTAAACTTTTCGAATGGTAGAGTTTTAGTTATTTAACTTTTAAGAGTATGTAATTACTCCCTAAATTATTAAAAGGATAAATTTTGGGTCATTTCGTTAGTTTCTACCGTTAAGTCCAAATCAGGTAGACTTAACGGGGAAACAGACAAAATGGGTCAAAATTTACAAATTTAATACTTTCATGGGTAAATACATACTTTTAAAAGTTGAATTACCAAAACTATACTATTCAAAAAGTTTACTGACTACTCGGGTAATTTGCTCGCTAGGGATTGAAGAGAGAAGCAATACGCCTTCTAAATAAGGTGCAACCAGAGCCCGAATGCGTGGGATGAACCTTTTCTTTCTCCGGTATTTTTTTCGGGGACAGAATGAACTTGTAAGTTAAAGAATACGTGTAACTCACAATTTGGTGATCGAAACCGTCTTCTCCTTAGGTTACACCACACTGATGAATTATATGATTGCATCCAAAATAGGAAATTGAGAAGTTGTCTTGTATACGTGCTAGCCGGCTAGAGATCATGAAAATCTCTATGGCGGTGAGATAAATAGGATAAGCATTTACTTAAGGAGAAAACAGTTCAAATCACTGACAACTTGTGAATTCATCAACAACTGCATCGAGGAGAAAGAAAGGAAAGTGTTATTCAAAAGAATCACTTATAAAAGAAAAGAACAATCAGTGAATCACGTACGCTTGTTGGGTCTGTGATAGTAGTGAAGTTGTTGCTTTGCCACGTTTTGTACTTAGTTGATGGTCCATTAATTCCTTAGATGCACCAAAATAAAGAAAAAGAAACTAACACTTTTGGATAAGAACCATTGATGTATTACCGTAGATTCAGGTGGCACTATTGGATATATATATATATATATATATATATATATTGGCACTATTGGATATATATATATATATAGTGATATGAGTCCAACACTAGGAAAGCTTGTGAAAGATGAAAAGAGTGTCTTATTACTTATTATAAACATAAGGCATCATACATCGGCTAAAGTACTTCTCATTCTTCTTTTCTTCAAATCAAAACGAAATTCTTTGAAAATGGTTTTAGGGAGAATTTCTTCATATTGCTCTAGGAAAATTCTGTGTTGAATTTCTTAATCCGGTGCCATTAATTAATCCATGCTTTATATTTTGTTGTTTATAGTTTTGCTAATTGGCACTGATTACCAAAAATATGTGGGAGGGAAGCTAGAACAGTTTTTTTTGACAAGATAGGTTACCATAACGTCTTGCAGGTAATGCACAATCAATAGTACTCTTCCTTAAACTCACGTGTATAAATGCTGTCCAAGATACTCCAAAAGTGTGCACCCCAACCCAAGCTGGCGAACTTCATATTCCAGTCTTTTTCGAAGGAAAAAAAAAAAAAAAAACTCCTATTAGCGTTTTGAAGTAGTGAATATGTCCTCCGAACCAAAATCTTCCAAGGGAGGAGGTTGGAAAGCTGCTATTTTCATGATCTGTTAGTAACCCTCCAAAAACGTCTAATCATCTCTTTATCCAAATTTCCTCCGCCCTGATTTCTTCTTTGCTTCTTCTCCTTCTTGGTGTATTGCTCCTAAAAGTTAGTTTCTTGTTCAAATTATTGCAGGTCTGGAGGTGGCTGAGAGATTCTCCTATTATGGTGTCGCTGGAAATCTTATCAACTACCTCACAGATGTTCTACACCAGCCCACAGCAGTGGCTGCCAAGAATGTCAACGTCTGGATTGGTGTATCTTCAATCTTCCCATTGTTAGGTGGCCTTGTTGCTGATTCATACATGGGTCGATGCAAGACTATTTACGTCTCATCCATCGTGTATCTTATAGTAAGTTCATCAATCATCACTCAACTGATCAATTACGTAAATTCCCATGACTAACTATTCCAGTCTCCCTCGATATTGCATGTCTCAGCAGCCATTGGGCTGGTTGACAGGATTGGTCTAATGTTTGTTTTCTAGTGCTAGAGTGACTCTTGACAGGGATAATTCTATCTTATGCTAACCTCGTAAAAGCCACATAGCATAAACAATTAACAAATGTTGATTCATAGATTTTTAAAGAGTTGTACCATTTATATTATGATTAATTTGTATGATCTTCTAGAAAGGTAAAAATATTTAAAGCATAGTGGTCTACAAGATCAAGCTTTATTAATAATTTCCTAGAAAGGAAAATATAATCCTTAAGTCAAGGGTATTTGACAAATAAGGTTACATGAGCACGCCTATGACAGTGATAGAATTGCTAGGACTGCTTAGGATGGAATTTTCCCTTTAGATTAGACGTATGCATTTATAACATTTATAGTTCTTGCAATTTAATCCAAAGATTCTGTTCAGGCTCTTTATCTACTGTGAACTCATATCCAAATTATGCTAAATCAAACTTGGATGTTTGGTGGCAGCACTTTTTATTATCTATACATTACACCACCCAAAAAAAAAAAAAAAAAAAAAAAAAAAAAAAAAAACAAAGAAAGAAAGAGGAGAGGGAGAGAAGTTGAGGAGACAGATGGATTCTGATTCTATCTAATCAAAATACACAGGGTTTAGTGGCATTAACCATCACAGTTTCAACAGTTCCATCAAGTGCTCGCGAAGCAATCTTCTTGACATCACTTTACATAATGAGTGTGGGGGAAGGCGGGCACAAGCCATGTGTACAAACATTTGCAGCAGACCAATTCGATGATGAAGTTGCTGAAGAGAAGGAAGCCAAAAGCTCGTTTTTCAATTGGTGGTATCTGGGGATTGTGTCTGGTGCCACTGCTGCAATTCTCGTTGTGATCTACGTGCAAGAATATGTAGGGTGGGGCATTGGGTATGGAATGCTAGCAGGGGTTCTGGCCATAGCACTTGGGATGTTTTCTATTGGAAGTTGGACGGGTAATTATCGCCTGCAAGCTCCAATTGGGAGCCCATTTACGAGGGTGGCTCAAGTGTTTGTAGCAGCTGCTAGGAAACGACGTTTGTGTGATCAGAGGGTTGATGATGATGGCCATAGTGGTGGATTTTTTGGCCATGAAAATAAGGTTAGATGTCGGAATAATGGAACAGACGAGGTAGATGGATTCAGAGTTCGTGCATTGGCTCGCACACCTCAATATCGGTAGGTTATGTTCTATTCTATGCACCTCTTATTTGGTTCCAATAGTGGCGATCACATCACATCATATCATATCAGCATGTGTATGCAGTACTTTTGGGGTTTGCTAGGTACATGGAGAAAAGCTTGTCAAAATATGTGCACATTAGTTAGGTTAACCCCAATTGGAGAATGGTTGGTTTCACTGCAAAATGAATGGATAAAGATAAAACGAGTAGAATAAATAAGTGATTGAAAAAACAGAGTTAAATAGGTAAAATAAGTAATATATGAACATGGATGGCCTTGCTTTATAATAATTAGAGTCATTGAAATAAATTAAATTTCTTCTATATGTGAGGCAATAACTACATGCAATGCAATAGTAACCAATTCTCCGACTTACAATTTCTTCTATCTTACCATCTGATCCAATCTTTCAAAAAAAATAAATTAAATTTTTTTGCATATTTTTTTTTCTTTCTTTCCCTCCCCTTTTTTTTTTTTTAAGTGGGATGTGTTGAACACGGAACTTCTTTTATACAATCCTTTTCAACTTACTATCAAATCCAATCCCCTCTCTCTCTTTTTGTATGGTTGGCTTTTTTCTTTTTCTTCTGTATGTGCTTCCTTATATGAGTGGCTACCTGAAGACTTGAGCATTTTTTTCCTGGAGTCTAGTTAACTTGCCGTGATAGGACAAAGAAGACATGGAGTTGCCTACACTCCAAGGATTTCCATGTATCTATTTGCTGGTCATCATAAAAGTCTATAGCCTTTATAGCCTGCGTCGGCACATTTCAATTCAAGCAAGACGAAAAAAGAGAAGAAAAGAAAAACGAGATTTGACCTATCTTAGTCTTTAATATATTATTCTTAATTTTTAGTGATTAAATTTAAAGACTTCAGGAATTTCTACTGCTCCCCTACTTAAAAAAAAATGCTATTCTTAAACATTCTTAATTTGAAATTAATTTTGTTTAATTAGTTGAAACATATAATTGCAGACACCAAAATATATGTTACCTGCAGCCTATTACAGCTACGTACTACACTACCCTCACTAAACATCTTCGTTTTGAGTTTAACAAAGACTTATTTGCACCCTTATTAAAGATTGTTTATTCGGTCAGTGCTCTATTAGTAAGTATTAGTATCACTTAATGGAGATAATCATAACATGACAGAAAGTGGATTAAAGTGTGATTAAAGTAAATTGCATTAGCAGCACAAAAGTCAACAATCCACTATTTCACAAAAGAAAGTGGGCAACTAAAGATTACCGAGTAAGGTAAGTCACTAGCAGGAATACGTAGCCAGTCGCTTATCCCCAAGGTACATGCACCATTTAAAGTAAAGGTTGACATGAAGGTTCCATTAGAGAACTTGACATGACTAGAGTCTCAACATGGGGAATGTTTTGCCAGAATGGAGGGGGAAAAAATGTCATGTCAAATGGCTTTGAGTCTTGTATTTCAATTTTAACCATTCATTGTGATCTACTAATTCATAAATTGAGGCATTTGGTACAAGATATAAGAGAAGTGTCAAATCTCTTCTTTTTTTTTTTTTTTAAATAAAAAACATCTTAGTTTGTTGCATTTGCAGTAACCATAGAAATTACATCAGTCATACACAGATACAAACAGATTTGAAAAACAAAACAAAACACTATAAATCTAAAAAGGTAAGGGAACATTACATTGTGAACTTTGAAAAATACTTAAAAGATAAAATATTTATAGTCCCACGATCATTTGTGTGTGTTTCTAACCGTATTGTTTGCTTTCCCACAAATCTGCTAATGAATTTATTTAGGTTTAGATGTTAATGTGAGATCCGACGAAATAGATCTAAGAAATAACTCGTTTGGATTGCTATTTTTGGGAGTTTTTACAGAAAAATATATTGTAGCGATTTGATATATGTGAGGTAAAAAAATGATTGAAAAATGTATTCATAGAAAGTGTAAAAAAATTTCTGTGAAAAATCACAATCCAAACAAAAAACTTAGATCAATAAAATAAATACAAAACTAATAAAACTCTCACATAAAATTTTGTCTATTTAAAACTAGGGATGTGTCAAATCTTGAAGATGATATAATGTCAATTTTTTCCCCTAATATACATAGCAGTTAGTTCAACAAGAATTTATGGATTTAATTTTGAGGGCAAAATTACAAAAGTTTTGCACACACACAGCAGCGTTATGTCTATTTCAAATTAGAATAATTTTGCGTTGCCAAATTGTGAACGAAACTCATCCCACCATAGTCAATCAATTGTGAATATTTAGCAAGATTCATTTGTGCATGTACGAGTATTTATATTCATAGATTATAATTTATCGGATGTCCCGGATGCAATACAATCTAGTGTTTATATTCTTAGGTAGATTTACGTCTTCTCTCTCTCTCTCTCTCTCTTATATATATTAGCACTAAATGAATCTAACAAGCATTTAACATCTTTTTTTATTAATACAAGATTCTAAATAGAAATATAAATTCCTTTTTTCCCCCTAACTTTTGGCTAGATGGCCAGAAGAAAATTTTACTTCAATAATCAACACATTTGAAAATTATCGTTTGCAAAGTTTTATCTAAACATATCCCATATTCTAGTTTTCAAAGCCTATATTTCTAGAGATCCACTATGAAGTGATGATAATTTGCCAATTAAGTTTTATCTAAAAATATGGCATAATTTAGTTTTCAACACTTTCTTTTTTAAGAAATTCACTTTGAAGTGGGGTTTTTATAGAACTTTTTCAAAGAATTGAAGGTGTAGGAGAAGGTGGAGGAAAATAAATAAAGTGAGTGTCTTGCTTTCAATACTAGGATAAAAACCTTTATTCCCTTTCACCGTGGATGAATGGAAAATGATAAGCGAGGCCTAGGATATAATTTTTCTTGTAATCTTTCCATCTTCTACTCTTAATATTCTGATATGGGTCATTCTATCAAATAAAAGTGCATTTGATGCTATTTTGTGCTTAAAAGTTAAATTCTTTTCTACGCTAAAATGTCGCAACCAATTCATGGGGAGAATGATGAACAGATGAACCCAACCTTTTTCGATGTGCGTATTGCATAAAATAGAAAAACCCTTCTAATATTTCCAGGTCTTCTTGCCAATTACATCGACAGATTTCTAGACAAAGCAGCAATCATTGATTCCATAGATGCATCAAGTGAGAAGAGAAACCCCTGGAGGTTATGCAGCATGAATCAAGTAGAGGAGGTTAAGCTCCTACTCCGCCTGATTCCCATATGGGCACAATGCTTCATCTTCACGATGGTCACAGCACAACTCAGTACATATTTCACAAAACAAGGCAGCACCATGGTCCGTGCATTCGGTCCAACCTCAAAATTTCGCATACCAGCTGCTTCATTGCAAGTAGTTACAGGCCTCACAATCCTCATATCTGTCCCTATTTATGAACGGGCATTTATTCCACTAGCAAGAAAATTCACCGGCCAGGCCTCTGGAATAACAATGCTGCAGCGAATCGGCACCGGACTATTCTTATCTTCGATAGCCATGGTAGTTGCTGGACTGGTGGAGGCTAAAAGAGTAGAAACTGCAAGAGAGAATGGGCTTACTGACTCGCCGAAATCGATGGTCCCCATGAAAATTTGGTGGTTGATTCCACAATATATGTTGTTTGGGGTCTGTGATATGTTCACCATTGTTGGAATGCAGGAGTTGTTCTACGATCAAATGCCTGAGGAAATGAGAAGCATGGGTGCGGCTGCATATGTTAGTTCAATTGGAGTTGGAAACTTCATGAGCAGCTTAGCAATTACTGCAGTTCAAGGGATCAGCGGGAAGAAGTGGCTTGTTGACAATCTAAATCGAGCAAATCTTCACTACTTTTATTGGATATTGGCAGGGTTAAGTGCTGTGAATTTTTGCGTATATCTTTTTGTGACAAAGGGCTTTATTTACAAGAGATTTGAGTATTCTGAGTCAGGGAACGAGAAAGAGATGGGTATGCAAGTGCATCCAGAAGGGAATGTTTGAGAGTGTCAGTACTCCGTATGAAGAATGTTTGTACTTTGTAAGGGTGCATATGTTGTACCAATTAATTTCTTAAATAAAATTGAGGATTAATACCATCTTTCTCCTTCGAAATCTGAATTTGGTCTCTCAAATTGAAAATGTGTCATATTAATCCTAAAGTCTCAATTTGGTATCTCAAACTTAAAAAGAAAAAAGAAAAAATGTAGTAGTATCAATTATTTAGACCTTGCAAGTAACAACAAATGTCAAACAGGTCACTAAGATTGGGAAAAATTTTAAATGTGTTTTTTTTTCTTAAAGTGAGGGAACTCTTATAACTTGGTCCATCATACCTACTTTGATAAAGTCATTAATAACTGTTGACAAATTATGAAAGGATCCAACTGCCAAGAGAGGAAACTATACAAGGCCATTTTTGTCCTTCTATATATATATATTTGCAATTTTAATAATTGTAAGGATAATTACTAATTGAAAGATAATAAAACTTTGGTCTAGTGATCATATAATTAAAATTGACACTAAAAAATTAGAGGTACTAAATTGTAATTGAACTAATTGCACATATGATTTGGTAACGCGTTCATCTCACCATTTGTCCACTTATTTGAGTACGTTTTACTTATGTGCTAGGCTCTCTTTGATAACTCAATTTAGTACTTAAACTTAATATGTTCAGATGCGTTTGATAAGCAAAAATATAATATCTGAATTAATTAAATGGCACTAAATTTTCTAAGTAAAACTTACTTAATGTGATATATACTTAAATGTATCAAATCTAGTATTTAACAATTCACTAACTTAATAGATTCAAACTTCAGATTTCAAATGTTATTTTTTAAATTTCAGTTTTATCAAGCGCAACCTTAGTCCTCTTTGGATCGTTGGTTCCTAATTGTAATTATAACTAATTATATATCAGTGTTCATGAGTTCTACCATACGTGACCTGTGGCAAAACTGTAATTGGCTAATTTTAATATTGTTGAATCAAAATTTAAGGTGGGGTTGAAGAGATTTGGGGCAATTGCAATTGAGATTAGGTACAATTGGAACGTTGATGTATTTGTTGCAGAAGTTAGTGTACCTTTATCGACGTGGTTGTATTTATATATTGAATTAGTTTAAATAAACATAAAATTTATGTATATAACAAAGTAATTTTTTAAAAAAATATATATAACAAAGTAATGTTATTATAGCAATTACACAATTTTATACATGCTCAAAACTTGGGCTAAAGTTAGAGTGGGTTAGTTGTAATGGGCTAAGTTCTAGATTCTAATATTTGCAAACTAATCTTTCTACAAAAAAAAAAAAAAAAAAGGCAGAGTAAATAAAATAACCAAAAAAATCTGATTGGAAAATGAGAAAAGTAAAAAAGAAACATAATCGAGCGAGCTCTGACCTCTGTAGAGGGCTAATTGCTTAGAATATATGCCAAAAAAAAAAACATCGCACAAATGTATCTCTGACACACTATTTCTAATTCTATACCGGCCGTGCTGAGTCAGCATGGCTGCAGAATGAATTTTCTGCAAACATGTTAGTGGGTCAGCGGCCCACAATCTTTTTTGTAAATGAGCCTGTCTCCAGCCGTTCTGACTGGGCACGGCTGGGGCAGGCGGTAAAAAAAAAAAAAAAAAGCCTAGGGCCTGTGCTAGTTGCAAACTTGCAATACATTGTGTTGTTGTGCATTAGCTGCTGTAACTACTAGTGCGCCTAGTGGGGTTACAGGAGGAGAGCAAGAAAGACTTTGCATTATTCTTTTACTGGTGATTAATTCCTACACATTTATATGTCTTCCCTTAATTAGCTTGCAATTTTTTCAGGGATCTGTTTGGATTCAGCATTTTTCGAAAAATAATTTTTTTCATTTACAATGCTACAGTAATATACAAAAAAAACTCCAAAAATACAATATCCAAATAATATATCAAAAATAACTCCAAATATATAAAAAAATATATTAAAGTATATATTTATAAAAAAAAAATTTGTATATAAATATATACATTAATATATTTTTTGTATATTTGGAGTTATTTTTGATATATTATTTGGATATTGTATTTTTGGAATTTTTTTTGTATATTACTGTAGCATTGTAAATGAAAAAATTATTTTTCGAAAAATGCTAAATCCAAACAGATCCCTGAAAAAATTGCAAGCTAATTAAGGGAAGACATATAAATGTGTAGGAATTAATCACCAGTAAAAGAATAATGCAAAGTCTTTCTTGCTCTCCTCCTGTAACCCCACTAGGCGCACTAGTAGTTACAGCAGCTAATGCACAACAACGCAATGTATTGCAAGTTTGCAACTAGCATAGGCCCTTAGGCTTTTTTTTTTTTTTACCGCCTGCCCCAGCCGTGCCCAGTCAGCACGGCTGGGGACAGGCTCATTTAAAAAAAAAATTGTGGGCCGCTTGACAAGGGTTTATTTTACGTATTTTTAGTGTGTTTTATTAGTTAATTTTGGTTTGATTATTTAGTTTTATAACTAAAATAACTAAGGTTTTGGTAAAAATCTACATTTTATGTTAAATTGGCTAAATATTGCATTTGTTGGATTTTTATGGGAAAAACTTCATATTTTGTAGGTTTAATGATTCAATCATCAAATGAAGTGCATTGAGAAGATATTTGGATGATTGAAGATGGATTAAAGTGGTGAAAATAAAATATGAAGTGTAAAAAGGAAAAATGCAATTTGAATCAAGAAAAGTCAGGTTTTGACAACTCTGACACGTTTTGGTATTTTGACTATATCTGGAGCTACACAGATCGGATCAAGGTGATCTTGGTACCATTTTGAAGCTAAGAGATATATCTACATTTGGTATGAAGACATCAAAGTCCAGTTCAGCCGTTTTCATAGTCCAAAAGTTGAAATACCGAAATTCAACTCAGCTGTCCAAAGTGGAAAACAGAGCTCTGACCAGTGTTTAGTATTTCGATCATATCTCAGGCTACAAAGCTCAGATTTGGATGATTCTTGAAGCATTGGAAAGCTAACTCAAAGGGCTACAACTTTGGTGTTTTACAAAAAATCCAGTTCAGCCTTTATGATAGAGAAAATCGCAGCTGAAGTAAGGACAAAGTGAATACGCGAGTACACAAAACGTGACTTGTAACCGCGTTTTGTGTAGGCGCGTTTTCCGGCCGCAATTCTGCAATTTTGCTCAGTCAATTCTCTTGTGTTCTGACTACTTTCCAGCTACAATCTGCAAGAGAATTCGGTGCACATGCTTTAGAAGACAAAAGGGCAAGAAAGTTGGCATATTTTCAAGTCAAAAACAAAGGCTATTGACTATCTTAACAATTTCAGATTTGGAAATCAAATGCAGCAAATTTGGACCAATGGAAAAGGAGCTTTTGGAGCAGTTTATATAGGGAGCAACCAGGACATGCAGAGCAGACGGGAGAAGCTTGAAGAGTGCAGAAATGTAGTTCTTCCATTTCCTTAGTGTAGGATAGTTTAGCTAGTGTAATTCATCCACTCTTGTATATTGCTAGACTAGGATTAAGATGGAGATGAAGAAGGCAAGGTGATGAGCTCAAGTGACATGGGTTACATTCCTTTTCAACTCTTTATCTTTTGTACTTGATTCCAAATTTAGTTAATATGCAAGTTCTGGATTTTATGTTTAATATGTGCTTTTAAAGTTTATACCTTGGGTTTGGTTGAACTTTCTATGATTGTTAGTGCTTATTATTTGGCTATTTGACTGCTATGATTTGAGCAAGTTATTTAGCACTTTAGCTCTTGAAATCATGATTAATCTGGTACCATTAATTGTGATTATCTAAGGTGTTATTTCTGCAATGAAAATTGAGATTTAACATTAGTTCAAGAAGTGCTAAACATAGGGAGTACACTCACGAAAGTAGAGGTGCACCTATGTGGTTTTTAGTGATTCATTTCATGTAATTTCACTGAAGAAATGAACTTATAGCTAATTTCATAACCATGAGAATAGGTATGGATTAGTTATAAGTATAATTGATTCACTACGAAAGTAGGATTCAAATGCATAAGGAAATTACACCATAATTAGCCTAGATGTAGTAATTAATGATCCAAATATAACACTTGCATGAGTAGTTAGGGATACCACAACCTAAGGAGCTTTTATTTGTTAATTTCTTGTATAAGTGCAGTAGGTTAAATTTCTTATCATTCATTGATAGTCTAAATAATAAAGAAACTTTAGTAATACCGGTAATTGTTCACTCTTCCCTGTGGGATCGACCCGATATATACCCTAAACTACTAGTTGATCTGTATACTTGCAGTGAACGGGTGTAATTCGGTATTTTTTAGCTTGCACGTATGTAAAATACCCGTCAAGTTTTTGGCGCCGTTGCCGGGGAAGATTTGGCAATATCGGTGTGAAGAGCAACTTTATTAATTTAGACAATTTTTCTTATTTTTGTTGTTTTTGCTGTATCTTATGTGTTTTATGTCATTTTTTTTTTTAATCAACTTTTATTTTATTTTATTTTTTTCTGTTTTTGTTTGTGTCTTGGAATCTATCCTTCTTAACTAATCTTACTTTTGAGATTGTTTAAAAGTAATTTTAGATAATGAGGAGGGTAGGTGAATTTGGAGGACAATGCTTGAGAAGTGGAAGATTGGCAATGGATGGTTACCAAGTGCAAAACTCCTTCAACAGAGGTAACCAAGAAATTACTGAAGGTATGTCTTTTAAAGATGGTTTAAGGTGCTTAAAGGCAAAATTTGATGTAATTAAGTTACAAGTTCAAATGGACACCATGATGCATGAAATTGAGCAGAGAAGGAATGTTAATGCTTTTAATTCTTATCATGTGATTTGTGACTTGTGTGGAAATTATCATGCTTCTAATACATGTAGACAAGCACAAAATATGGATTATTATGATGAATTAGAGCATTACAATCCTTGTTTTGATCGATATAGTGCTAATTTGAACAATTCTCCTGCTTATGGTTGGAATAATCAATGTACTTATAGTAATTCTTCATATTTTTATGATTACCAACCTGAATGTGTCCAATATGAATCAAAACCATCTTGGGAGTTGGCAATTGAAATGGTAGCTAATGATTCTAAGCCATCTTGGGAGTTAGCTTTAGAAAAATTAGCTAATGCAACTTCCAACCGTTTTGATAGGATTGAGGAAAGAATAGATGAATTAACTTCTCACTTTGGCAGAATAAATGAGCAATTGAATGCATTGTGTGAGGTTATTTCTTCTAATAAATTACAAAATGATCCTAGCATGAATGGTAAGAATGTTGTATGTGAAAATGGATTGCATGTTGATGAAAATGATGAATCTCAATTGTGTTTCAATGAGCAAATGTCTATTTCACAAGATAATATCTTTGGAACTAACTTTGAGGCTCAAGAGGTGAGTTTTAATGACTCATTTTTCACCCCTCTTGAGGAGTGCATTGAAAGTGTAGGTTCTAAGGGTATTCCTGCCCAAGATACTTTCATGACATTTCCTTTGGTAAGTTCTCAAGTGGTGCATATTCAAGGTAATATCTATGAAACACTTGGAATATTTAAGTCACTTCCATCTCTCATATCATTAGATCATGTGGCTTTTTCTATTAAGTCACCTTACAATGATCCACCAAGGCATAAAATGGTGGATTATTCTTTAACCAAACCTCCTTGAAAAATGAGGTTCAATAGTCGAGCCAACGACTATAAATAAAAGCGCTTATTGGGAGGCAACCCAATGTTTGTTTAAGTTTGTGTTATTTTGGGGTGATTTTATGTTTAAAGTATGTGTTTGAGTTATTTTGTTATTTTTCATTTGTAGGTATTGGAAATGGAAGCAAAAGTGACCAAATGAGGTGAAAAAGGCGAAATTTGATCAAGGAACTCAACCCCTCAATTTGAGTAATTGTTGTTTTTGATTTGTTAGAAGGGGTTAAAATGCATATTTTGATCATTTTACATATGCATGCATTGAGAATTTTAGCAAACAAATGATCTATGATGCATTTTGAGTGATTGGGGTACAAATGGTAATTTTTCAAAATTGGCTTTCTGCAAAAATTTCGCAGAAGAAAACGCACTTGGGCTGAAAACGCGCCTTAGAATCGCGTTTTCCATAATCGCGTTTTCGATTCTGCGCCTATACTGAAGAAAACGCGCCTCAAAACGCGACAGGAAGTCGCGTTTTATACCAAGTCGCGTTTTCCAGCCTGATCAAAAATTGAAAACGCGACTTCAAATACGCGACTCCAAGTCGCGTTTTTAAGCATAGCCGCGTTTTCGATCCTGCAAGATATGTGAAGAAACGCGACTTCATAAAACGCGGCTTAGTGGCGCGTTTTGATGAGTCGCGTTTTTGGAAAAAAAAAATGCAGATTCCTTGATTCTCTTTTTTCTTCTTTTCCTCATATATATTTTCTTGTACCTTGAGTTGCTTATTGTGTATTTTTTTTTAGGTACATCACGAAAACAAAGGATTGAAGTTACGGATCATCATTTTGTTTATTAAACCTTTGTTATCACTTTTGTTTCTCATTTTTCATTTTTTAGGATTACATCACTAATGGTTATCCAATGAAACTCATGAAGCGTTGGAGATACACGGACAATGGATTTTGAAGCTTCATATTCAATCGCAACAATAGGGGAGTATTACTTTTCTTTATCTTGATTTTCCTTTTTACACATTGAGGACAATGTGTATGTTAAGTGTGGGGGGAGAATTGAGATTATATACATTGTATGTGATTGAATTATTAGTTGCAAATATTGGACTTGTGTTAAAATTCAAAATTTTTCTAAAATCTTGTCCAAAATTACAAACTTGCCCCAAAAAGTTTCATATTTTTTCGATTTTATCCAAGGGGTACCAAGTTCCATACCATTAGTAGTTCAAATTCCTCCTACATTTGAGATAAATATATGTGATTTGGAAACTTCTTTTCTCATTTAACTTGGAAATGACTATTATGTGATTATAATTTTTGCATTTGTAGGAAAGTATATCTTTTAAAGTGGAGAAAATTATACCTATATTTTTTTTGCATATTTGATGAAATTTCTTCTCTTTATTGGATTTTATAAGTTAAGTGATAAATATGGTCAATAAGTGCAATACTCTTCTCATGATTATTCTTTTGAGGAATTTATTATTATCTTTGCTGTAAAAAGAAAAAAAATGAAAAAAAAGAAGAAAAAAAAAAGATCTATTCTACTCCAATGATTCTTGTACTTAGTAACCGGGAGTCTTCATCTACAAATGTCGACTTTCGCGTAAAACGGTACTTGAATTAAGAGTATGCAAAGCAACTTGAGTATGTGAAGTGTTGAGTAACCGGTGATCTTCATCTAAAAATGTCGATCCTCGCGTCAAAAGGCATTCTCACGTCTTAAGTAATATTTAGATATGTAATATTAATAAATATCTTTTTAAACAGAATTAAAAGATGATCATGAGTTTAGGAAGCATTATTATTGACCATATGAGTTGCTTGCTTGTGAAATCAGGTAAGGATGAAAAATCGATTTGAATTTGTTATAATGATGGTATAATTGGCTCTCCTTTACTTGATATTATGAGTACTTGAACTTAATTGAATAATTACATAATGGTTATTTACTCTGTTTTGAGGAAATGAAGTTGAAATGCTACATATATTTATTTTCAAATTTTGGATCATTGTTGGTTTGTATTTTTATTGCTTGAGGACAAGCAATGGTTCAAGTGTGGGGGTATTTGACAAGGGTTTATTTTACGTATTTTTAGTGTGTTTTATTAGTTAATTTTGGTTTGATTATTTAGTTTTATAACTAAAATAACTAAGGTTTTGGTAAAAATCTACATTTTATGTTAAATTGGCTAAATATTGCATTTGTTGGATTTTTATGGGAAAAACTTCATATTTTGTAGGTTTAATGATTCAATCATCAAATGAAGTGCATTGAGAAGATATTTGGATGATTGAAGATGGATTAAAGTGGTGAAAATAAAATATGAAGTGTAAAAAGGAAAAATGCAATTTGAATCAAGAAAAGTCAGGTTTTGACAACTCTGACATGTTTTGGTATTTTGACTATATCTGGAGCTACACAGATCGGATCAAGGTGATCTTGGTACCATTTTGAAGCTAAGAGATATATCTACATTTGGTATGAAGACATCAAAGTCCAGTTCAGCCGTTTTCATAGTCCAAAAGTTGAAATACCGAAATTCAACTCAGCTGTCCAAAGTGGAAAACAGAGCTCTGACCAGTGTTTAGTATTTCGATCATATCTCAGGCTAAAAAGCTCAGATTTGGATGATTCTTGAAGCATTGGAAAGCTAACTCAAAGGGCTACAACTTTGGTGTTTTACAAAAAATCCAGTTCAGCCTTTATGATAGAGAAAATCGCAGCTGAAGTAAGGACAAAGTGAATACGCGAGTACACAAAACGTGACTTGTAACCGCGTTTTGTGTAGGCGCGTTTTCCGGCCGCAATTCTGCAATTTTGCTCAGTCAATTCTCTTGTGTTCTGACTACTTTCCAGCTACAATCTGCAAGAGAATTCGGTGCACATGCTTTAGAAGACAAAAGGGCAAGAAAGTTGGCATATTTTCAAGTCAAAAACAAAGGCTATTGACTATCTTAACAATTTCAGATTTGGAAATCAAATGCAGCAAATTTGGACCAAT
Organism: Coffea eugenioides; assembly: GCF_003713205.1. NCBI lineage: Eukaryota > Viridiplantae > Streptophyta > Magnoliopsida > Gentianales > Rubiaceae > Coffea > Coffea eugenioides. The sequence continues at coordinate 33,028,799 of NC_040036.1, read as the reverse complement.
GGAAAAGGAGCTTTTGGAGCAGTTTATATAGGGAGCAACCAGGACATGCAGAGCATACGGGAGAAGCTTGAAGAGTGCAGAAATGTAGTTCTTCCATTTCCTTAGTGTAGGATAGTTTAGCTAGTGTAATTCATCCACTCTTGTATATTGCTAGACTAGGATTAAGATGGAGATGAAGAAGGCAAGGTGATGAGCTCAAGTGACATGGGTTACATTCCTTTTCAACTCTTTATCTTTTGTACTTGATTCCAAATTTAGTTAATATGCAAGTTCTGGATTTTATGTTTAATATGTGCTTTTAAAGTTTATACCTTGGGTTTGGTTGAACTTTCTATGATTGTTAGTGCTTATTATTTGGCTATTTGACTGCTATGATTTGAGCAAGTTATTTAGCACTTTAGCTCTTGAAATCATGATTAATCTGGTACCATTAATTGTGATTATCTAAGGTGTTATTTCTGCAATGAAAATTGAGATTTAACATTAGTTCAAGAAGTGCTAAACATAGGGAGTACACTCACGAAAGTAGAGGTGCACCTATGTGGTTTTTAGTGATTCATTTCATGTAATTTCACTGAAGAAATGAACTTATAGCTAATTTCATAACCATGAGAATAGGTATGGATTAGTTATAAGTATAATTGATTCACTACGAAAGTAGGATTCAAATGCATAAGGAAATTACACCATAATTAGCCTAGATGTAGTAATTAATGATCCAAATATAACACTTGCATGAGTAGTTAGGGATACCACAACCTAAGGAGCTTTTATTTGTTAATTTCTTGTATAAGTGCAGTAGGTTAAATTTCTTATTATTCATTGATAGTCTAAATAATAAAGAAACTTTAGTAATACCGGTAATTGTTCACTCTTCCTTGTGGGATCGACCCGATATATACCCTAAACTACTAGTTGATCTGTATACTTGCAGTGAACGGGTGTAATTCGGTATTTTTTAGCTTGCATGTATGTAAAATACCCGTCACCGCTGACCCACTGACATGTTTGCAGAAAATTCATTCTGCGGCTGTGCTGACTCAGCACGGCCGGTATAGAATTAGAAATAGAGTGTGTCAGAGATACATTTGTGTGATGTTTTTTTTTTTTGGCATATATTTTAAGCAATTAGCCTCTGTAGAGTCGTAGTATTAAGGTAGCGATAATTTCAGAAACCAATCTCACTAGCTTCTCTTAAAGTTTGTAAAATTTACAAACCTCCCTTCAGATTAAGATTTTGATAACAAAATTAGTCCAATTAAAAAAGTACTTTAAGAAAAGAGATGAAACTTTTATTCCATAAATACTCCTTATGCATGTGCATAAGTCGTATTAGTAAAAGAATAAAAATAATTAAAAGTTAGAAACAATTAATACACATATTTAACCACTCAAAAAGTTCACATTTAATAAATTAGATAATACAAATAAGTAACAAAATTACACTAATGATTACAAGATTCAACAAAATAAACTAGTCAACTCTTTTAACATAATGTTTGCTATGATTCTTGTAATTTTGAATAGAAAAGTTTTTAAATTTTGCATTTCTTTTCCCTCTTTTTAGTTTTCTTTGAAACTCTTAAAGTTATGACAATTGTAAAGTAATTTTATTGAAATAAAAGAGATAATTGTAAAGTAATTTCATGGAAATAAGGGAGAAACAAGGGAAAAAGAACAAAATTTGAAAATTTTTGAAATGGAGGCAAAATTTGTTGCTTATTAGCATTGTGTAATTTATTAAATGTGAACTTTTTAAGTGGTTAAATGTGTGTATTAATTATTTTTAATTTTCATTATTTTTATTTTTTTACTAATACAACTTATATATATGCATAAGGGATGTTTATGAAATAAAAGTTTCATCTCTCTCTTTAAAGTACTTTTTTAATGTTATTTGTTTTAATTGGATTAACTTTGTTATCAAAACCTTAACCTTGGGGGAGGTTTGTATAATTTTATAAACGTTAGGGGAGGCTAGTGAAATTATTAGGAACCTCAGGGGAGGTTTCTGAAATTATCCCATTAAGGTATTACTATTAAGTATTAACAGTAAAAATGTCTCCTCCTTCACCTTCACCGCCACCGCCACCGCCACCGCCACCGTGCCACCGTCGCCACCTTCTCCCGATATATTTCCTAGCATCCGGCTGGATAAGTCCAATTGCACCTTTCGCTTTCAACAAGTCTTTTTCGTCTATTCCGCCATACCTACCCTCCTTCCTCTTTCTGCCTTGATCTTTTTTCTCCATTAAATACCCCAAAATATACAGCTAGCACTTGACGCCGACGCCGAACACCGTAAGTTTCTCTTTCATTTTATTTTAATGTTATTATTATTATACAGTGGTTAATAATTGTTCGTAAATTAATAATATGGCTTTCTCCGTGTGCAATTTACCTCTGGTTAGAGTGAATGGCATCTAGCAGAGCAATTTTTCCTGGGCGGCGCTACCGTTTTTGTAGGATATCAATTAGCTTGGTGGTTTGGTTCCTAGACTAGTCTTGAAAATATAATTGTACCAAAACAAATTGTTGTTTTTTCCCTCAAGTCTCTCCACATGTTGGTCTGGAAAAGATTTGACATGTATGAGCTATGAAAGAGCAATTTCGATTGATTGGAAAAATGGTAGTTAGGAGATTAAGATCAAGGAAATGTGTTGTTTTTTCTAGTTTGAGCTTTGTATTTCTTGGTTGTTGGATTTTTTAGCTTTTTAAGAGGAGATGCACTCTGGAATTTGTTGAGTTGCTTGTTTTGTTGGTCAGGTTCTGGAGCTCAAGCTTATGATAGCTAAGGGCGGTAGAAATATAGAGCTATCCTTTGTGCTTGCTGGACTTCTAAAGTTATGGTTCAATCAGCTTAATTCTACTTAGATTTTCACAGTTAAATTTTGTTATGAATCTTAGAAAACGTCCAATGGAGAGATGCTCAGTTTGAAGATTTTCAGACTGGGATGTATTTAAGTAGAAACTTATAATAGAAGCACGGATTATAGTTGCACTGTGTATCTGTGTTTATTAGCTTATTCAAGAAAGTAAATTGAACCTCTTAGTAGCCTAGGCAGGTTGAATTCGGTAACTGAAAATGGGAACTAAAGGAAAAAAAGATCTGTTAGGATATGAAGATCTAGAGGGTAGAAAGATTTCAAATGACCCAAAAAATGCTCTTTTTCGTTTTTCAATTAGAAAGCAGATATAAATGTCATTTTCCTAGCTATACAGACTATTAAGTTTGAGCAAGATGTACATGGCCTGAGAAAATGGTCTTGGTTGTTGGATTACAGAGAAGAAAAGATGACGGTTAAGGAAGGAAAAGAAGTAATCATCTCCACCTCCTTGGTTAGTAGCTCATCACTCCCTTGCAGAGGCATATCCTACTATTTCCTTTGTCTACTGGAAAATTTTATCCTAAGGTTTCTGTTTTCTGGTTTTCATCAATGAGGCCAAGTGGGTGATTGCTTGCAAAGATTCTTACATGTGATTCTTTTTTTTCATCTTGATAAGCTCTTCTGATAATAATCTGGAACTTACCTGTGACATCAATTAGATTAGACATTCCCCTTGGATTTGACTTCGCAAGCTTAATATAACCTCAAACTCAGATGCCAAGGTTGAAAATTGTTTTAGAGCTTGAACTGAGCATGTGGAATCTTAAAATGCTAAACTGCATTATGCGGGGCTCAGTTCAACTGCAGCTCTATTATAGATCTCAAAAACAGAAAATCTTGGCTGCTCTTAAATGTAGAGAAGTGAGAAATACATTTGCGTTTAACCTCCCCAGAAACAGATATGCCTGTTTAATTTCTCCTGGGGAAAAAAAATAAGAAAGACAGAAAAAAGAGTGCTTTCTTGGTGTTTCTTTTACTGTCGATACGCAATCTGGAAGGAAACTCAGATACCTCAAGATGTATAAAGAGCAAGATTTGAGTGGAACAATTAGCTGGTGTGATTCTGTGCTCAATGTGATCTTAAGTCTTTTAGCAGGTTGTTCTTAGTCTAAGCTTTGCTGCCACTGTGTACCATATTTGGCAAGATTGGAATCAGAGAGTTTGCAGAAGTGAAGCATGGACTACTGAGGTGGTAATAAATTTCTGGTGATATTCAAGCTGCTGTTTCAAGTTGGGAAGATGTGAAAAGAAGTAGGGAGAATTGGGAATTCTGTATAACTTGGAACGTGGATCAGATAATTTGTTGTTGAAATTAGAATCGATAATCTTTTTTAAGGATAATTTTAGAAACCTCCCCCGAGATTTCTAAGAATTGCTGACAGTTCCCCTTTAATTTGAGATATTACACAGACCTTCCTTAACACATTGAATTACCTTAAATGATCTTCATTTAGTTCCCAATTTACATGGAAAAAGAGCTTGTAGGAGAAAAAGTTTTCCCAGGATGCTCAGGTCTTCTTAATTTGCAACCTCTTCTCTCTCTTTTCTCTCTTCCTCCTTTCTTCATTGCTCTCCACCCAACTTCCACTGCCTATCAGCCACCCTGCTCCTCGGGCTCGCCTATTGTTCACCCCTGTCCCTCGGTCTGTGGTTCACAAAATTCCAAATAACTCGGTGCTTTCTCTGTTGAGTGTAAAAGGAACAACTTTCTCAGGCCAAAGATTTACCCCAACAAAGAGACTTAGTCCGATTTTCTGCCAAGCTAAGGCTGCAGCAGTTTCCATCAATTGTCTCTCATGCATCACTGAAGGAAGAGCAATCGTTAAGTTACCAAAGCCTGGGGAGCCAAGGTGACACTGCCTTTGTCCTGCCCCAACAGTAATCTCTACCAATCTTTTCCTCACCATTACTTAGCCACAAATTCTTCCAACATCCACTTTTCTTTCTTTCTCCTTCATTTATCCACAACCAGTGGACATGATTATTTTTTCCTCTGTCTAATCCCTAAAATTCCTATACCATGTAGAACTTATTGGTACATCCTTTATTATATTGTTTATGGATGTAGACTATTTTGGGGATAATGATAACTAACTTCTGGGTGCTGGTTTTTTATTTTGATGTTCCCTTTGCATTTTGCTTGTGCTTTTATGCTATTGGTAAGAAATTAGAGGAGAATTTCATGCACAAGCAGTGGCCATCATTGCCCTATGATAACTGTAATTTGCTTAGAACAAGCACTGAATGGAGAATTCTCCTCAATTTTCCTTCCACAATGACGTTCAGAAGTTTAACTTGTCTAATTTTCTGTTTAGTTGGCCTATGAATCCATTGCAGTTTTTATACTTTAATTAAAATTTTTTTTTTGAGTAATTTGTTGGTTATGGTCTTTGTCTTGTGTTTATGAGAGTTGATGAAGGCTGAGCTTTTGTAGGATTGAATGGATGGTGGATCTCTTGGTAGAATACTTGGTTCTTGATATGGGTATAAGGATATGTGGTCAAAGGATTTTCGATTTGTGTTGTTTTGATGATTGAAAATGGTGGTGGTAGGGAAGAGAACTCTAAAGCTGGTGGCTGTAGTGGAGGAGATTGAATATGGTGGTGGTGATTGGATATGGGACGTACCTTTAAAAAAAAGGGTTTAATAGGAGGCATTTTAGGATATTCATTGAGTATTTTTGCTTACATAGGCAAATTGGGTTTTTTGTTGCCCGAAACATGAACATAGGGGGTTTCTGAAATTAGAGGGGCACTGTCTGCAATTGCTAGAAAAAGGAGTGTGCGTCAGTCCTGGTAGATATCTTGAGAAAATATTTTCAGATATATCTGTGTGTGTGTGTGTGTGTGTGTGTGGCTCACTGGCCAGGGGGAGGTTCGAGTCCTTTCCTTTCGCCATGCATAATTTGTGCTTTCTTCATTTATCCTGCATTTTGCTTCCGCTTTCATTTTTAGGCATGCATATAAGTAATTCAATCTTTTTGTTATTTTCTTTCAGGCTGCAACAGAGCACTACAGAGATAGACAAAATACTATTCATTGTTTCTAAACTTATTATCCAGTACATAGGCTGAGAAGATCTAAAAAGGCAATATAATGGGACTCTCGAATGGGCCAAGGCTCTCTGGAATGCAGAAGCAAGTGCTTGCTCTGTATAGAGGATTCCTGCGAGCAGCACACTCCAAATCTCCAGAAGAGAGACACAAGATTGAGTCATTTGTGTCATCTGAATTCCGTCGCAATGCCAAGCAAATCGATCGCAAGAATTTCCAGTACATTGAATACTTGCTTCGCCTGGGTAAGAAACAACTCGAGCAGCTGAAGAACCCTGATACTATTGGATTGTCATCATTGACTGTAAATTCCTCTCAAACCAGGAGACCCTGAGCCCACGAGTAGTTCCAATTTTTGATTCCTCTAATGGGATCGATTTATTTTTTTCAGGGTAGAGAAGAGTATAAAATGTCTTGGCTCATTTGTTGCAAGATTTTATAGCTTATTCTCATTTGCCCAGTTAAGGTAAATCCATTCATTGTCTGCAAATTGGCAATAAAAGAGTACAATCAATTATGTTTTTGGAATCACAACGCAATATGATGAAGTGCTTGTGTACTTCCAATACAAGTAAGCTAGCTTGATGAAATGTTCCTTCTGGAGTTTGTCAGAACTGATTCCCCAATCGAAGTATGGAACCTTAAAAATATATTCAAACGTGTTTAATAAGATATATACTCCCTGATTTATATGCAACTACAGAAAATTGCTCTTTTCTTTGTATAGAAGCTGACAGAGTAATTTGCTCAAGTCAAGGATTTTTTGTTATATTTTTTGTATGGGCATCCAAAAGACCTAGTCCACCTATTTGGCCCAGTGACATCTGGTCGAAGTTGAAAATTAAACAACAGATTAGCACTGGTGGTGGTGGTGGAGGAAGCGGAGGAGGAGGGTGCGGTGCCAAGAACTGTCCATTATTTTGGGGTTGTGAAAAGAGGCATTGGTTTTGGTGACAAAGATGGTTTATTTCCCAGAAAAAGATAGGGAAAACTTGTGAAGTAGGAATTCGAAGATTTGTTATTCATAACAAGGGTGTAACTTTTGTGGACTTCGTATTTAGATCCTGAATTAGTACTACTCGTAAATTGTAAATAATAAGCAAAATATTAGTTTACTCTTACATTAATTATAATAGTGTGCACACTATTATAAGGGTGATTTAGTCATTTAGTAATAAATTTATTAATTATATCAGTTATTAAACTTAAGTTAGAATGTAAAATCAATTCAGTGCACATTATCTTTTATCCATGGGTATCAAAATCAATTTGGAGAGTTGAGTTAGAGTGTGAAAGGTTGATAATAAAAAAGTTTGTGAAAGGAATTTCTTTTTTTGAAAGAAGCATTAGCTATGATACGTACGGACAACATATGAACATAGTAGAAAGCTAAGCTAAACCTGGTTAAACCATATAGTAAGTAATAAGTTGTTACGTTCTACTATTTGATGATGCTAAACATCTGATGTAATGTACATATGCAAGAAAAGACTAAAGTTAGAAAAAACTTGATAATGCAACGATTACAAATTAGTTTTAATATTGAGTGAAATCTGGACACTCAAATCAGGTTTCAACATTTTATTTCATCAATAGCCCCTTGCTCTCGTCCACTCCATTTATAGCATGTTACAATTGAAGAGGTAAACTTGCACTCAATATATATGTATGTATGTATGCGTGCGTGTGTGTGTGTAAGGCTCATCGTCAAGAAGGTTACCGGTGGCGGGATAACTTGTATGTGTGTGTATAAACACACATATATCCCTAAAATTCAATGTTTTTGGAAAAACTTTTTTATTAAAGTAATTTCCAAGATGCCAAAATCACATGCAAGTTTGCAAATTAAAAGATGCCTTATCAAAAGAAAAAAATTACAAATTTAATTGAAAATACCTAGATGAATTGCAAAAAGCAAGCTGCTCTAGTGATCTTGAGCCGCAAAATAATATCAAGAACAAGTATTTTACAAGGGCAAATTCTTAAGTGCCAAAAATGGTGTTTCTCTGTACTGCCGCAAGACCAATGATGATCCAAAAGTGCAAATAGCACTCTTTAACGATAAAATTGGTATTTGTGCTAGTGAGTGCTCAAAGTCTGTTGCATTGATTGATTTTTGGCATTTTCAAATTCGACATTATAATGGGACTCTTTTAACAAGTTAACTGATAGATATTGAAATAGTTCTAAAAGTATAAAAATTAACTTATTTGGTAACAAATGTGCAAATATCAAATATAATGCAATGGAGAACATAGTAGCCCAACCACCATTTAGGGTTCCAAAGTAGTATCATGGGTTTCAATTGAAGAAAAGGCACCAAATACTATAGAGTGAAAAAGATGCTATTATTTGATTGGAATTCAAAAGCTACACAAAAGAAAAATCAATAAATTAAATTCGATACAAAGGCAATCAGGTTATAATCAAGAAGACATATGAAACTCAAGAATATCCTATATCCTATATATATATATATATATATATATATATCTTTTCTTTATACTATATAAGATTGAGTTTTGGTCAAAGAGAAATTCAATTTCAACCGCATAGGCGGAGGCATTTTGGAAATTTGAAAAAAGTGTTACTTTTTTCAACCTTTTGGTGTAACTGATTGCAGCATATGTTTAATTGTTTTTACATTAAAGCCTTATGTTTGTACATTTAAATCTTGTATTTATAGACACATCCGGATATTTGTGAAATATGAGCTTATTTGACAATCATTTGTGCATTTGGTCCAATTCATATAAGTTGTGTTTTTGTGCAATTACCAAAATGGGGTTATTATGTAAATAGAGCCACGTAATTATAACCTCAGTAATTGCAGTATAACTCCATTTCAATTATCTAAAACATTCATAATTATAAGCTCAGCATTTGAAACAACTTCTTTACCAGCAATAAAATACTATTTACATCCCAATTAAACGGCCAATAATGTGGATATACTGCTGATTACTGTCTAAACATCAATTATGACTCTTTCAATTCTTCCTCCTTCACATTTTTCAGTTTTCCCGATTTCGACTTCCAAGCCTATGTTATTTTTTTAGCCTTTACAATCAGCACTTTATAATGGTTTTCAGCAGAAGCTATATTTCCTTAATATTACTTAATATGTGTTGTCATCTTATTTTTATCTTTATTTAATTGCTCAACACAGACACTTAAAAAATTCTTTTTAACCATACGCGCCAAACAGCCGCGCGATGCGCGGGCATTCCCCACCTAGTGTATATATATATATATATAGATGACTGTTGGAAAATTTTTCATCTGCCATCTTTGGGGATAATTTAGGTAGAGAAAAAATCAAATGCAAGTGATTAAACCAAACGTGTAACATTATAGTGTATAGTTGAGTTGGGTTTGACTATTGTGTCCTCCCATTTGCAATTGGCCTATATTCCACGTGATTATCAAGCTTTTAAATGGTGTTTAAACCACTTACAAATGTAATTGCAATGCTCTTCATCTTCTTTTATAATTGCTGGGTAGCTTTTATAGCTACAATAATAGAGGGTCTTAATGCTAAAGATGATTGGTTCAAGAAGCACTTAATAATGAACATGATTGGGTTTGGTTCATATTTCCAATCCGTTACAAATATAATTGTAGTGCTTTTCAACTTGACAACAATGAAGGCTTTTAATACTAAAGAATGTTGCTTCAAGTGCTTGTACTCAATCTTTTGTTGTGGATGTTTGGACAGGCATGCTCATTTACTTTCTTTCTTTCTGGAGTTTTGGATGTTTAACTGATACAACAAAAGTTGTGAGTTTTCTACTGCAATATTTTCTCAATAGCTATTGTTTGAATATGGAAATTTCATTATGGAATACTTGATACATACATATGAATATCCATGGGAACCTTCTTACATTTTCTAACTATATTTCCAAAATCTGATGTTCGTGGCTGCAGGTGATTAAACTGCTACTAAAGATTATCTATTGACTACAATTTCATGACCAAGGTAGGATCTAAATCTGACCTTATAGTTGATACATGTTAATTGTTGATTGGATATGACTATGATTGTATTATAATGGTATAGTAACAAAGGTAATGATATTTTTGCTATTGTTGTTGTGGTATGGTGTGATTATCTACTACAATCCTATTTCTTTTACTTATAAAGTTGTTTTCCTTTATAAGTTTGTTAATTTGACCAATTTACTTATAATTTCATGCACTTCAACTGATTCAATTAAACCAATTACCATACAGTTCTAATTCTACTATCTTTTTTATAAATTTATTTGAATAAATATTTTATCACATAGGTTAAAACTTGACGGGATTTTTATATCAATGCAAGTTTATTTCCGAATTTTACCCGTTAGACTGCAAGTATACAGGTCACTTAGTAGTTTTGGGCAAATATCAGGTCAATCCCACGAGGAGCAATGTCTACAAGTACTAGATCCTTATTTTCTCTATTATTTAGACTTATAATGAATTTGAGCAGAGAAATAATATTGCTATTGTATAAAATTCTGAGTTAACAAATTGAAGATACAAATGGAGATTTCTTTACTAAAGCCTTAAATCTAGGGATATAGATTCCACTTATGGCATAAGTAACACAAATGAATAGATTTATCTCTTGTTATTATTATTGTTAAACCAGGGATTCATTTCCAATATTATCAAATCTCATTCTCATGATAAAATGGCCTAGAGCAGTCCAGTTTTCCCTATTTTCATGGTGAAATACTAGTTCTACTCTGTTTTCCTTCATGAAATGCTAGATAATCCACTTAAGTGTACCTATATTTTCATGAACATACAACTTAAGCTCTATTCATGTGTTTCTATTGTTACTACCAATTCTCATTAAATAATAACAACTATAAACATGCTATTGGTGATCAAACAATAACAAGTAATTACAACTACACAAATAGACAAGTTAATACAAGATACAACAAGTGTAAATCACATTCAGTTCATATTATTTAGCCATAAGTTTCATCTACTCCCTAGATAAAGAAGTTTAGCTACTCATGAATGATATCACAATCAAACTCACAGATTTATTAATGCAAAACATCATAAAGTACAAGTATAAGAAGGTTAAGAAAAGCTTAGCCAAGTTAATAGTGAAGCTTTCCAATTTCTGCTATGTCTTGCATTGAAAATGATTATAAGTGAAGTCTCCAAGTGCTTCCTCAAGAATCTTCTACCTAGAGAGAAAAAAATGTTACAAGAAGAAAAACTAGCTACGTATGATTCCTCCTTTGCTTCCCTCTTATGTCTCTACATAAAAGGTGGTAGAAAGGCAATTTTTTCTCCTTCATGATTTCAACTACTCAGATTTTGTAAAGGAAGTCAAAAGATATGTTGTTTTGACTTGTCAATAACTCATTTTGTCTTCCCTTTTGTTGCAGAAGCATGTGCCACAGAATTTTCTCTCCCAAGACAGCTGGAAAGTTGTGTAAAAGGTGAGAAAAAATGACTGTGCCACTTGCAGAAGAGAGAAGTAGATCCGAGTCTCGGATCCGAGGTGTGAAGAATGATTCGGACTTGGATCAAGGCTGATCTGAGGCCTTTCTCTTATGGATCCGTGCTCAGATCGTATGACCTCAGATGCGCTGCTCCAGAAATACAGATGAGGGCTCGGATCGTCATTTGTTCACACGGATCCGAGCTCGGATCCGTGTTGGTTAATTTTTCAGTTTTTTTCATTTTTCTTCAATTTTGCTCCTAGTATCCTTGTACTTTATCCTCCAGGTGATCCTTACATTTTTCGTCATCTCATGCATGAATTCCATCTATCAATATCCTTCACATTTTCACAAAATTAACAGTTAATCCACTTATTTATCAAATTTTGAACACTTAAACAATATTTAAGCAATTATCATCAAAAGAGTTCAAATATGGCTTTAATCTTCTCTAAACATACCAAAAGTTCATACCAAATGACAAGGGTTTATTTTACGTATTTTTAGTGTGTTTTATTAGTTAATTTTGGTTTGATTATTTAGTTTTATAACTAAAATAACTAAGGTTTTGGTAAAAAACTACATTTTATGTTAAAGTGGCTAAACATTGCATTTTATGGATTTTTATGGTAAAAACTTCATATTTTGTAGGTTTAATGATTCAATCATCAAATGAAGTGCATTGAGAAGATATTTGGATGATTGAAGATGGATTAAAGTGAGGAAAATAAAATATGAAATGTAAAAGGAAGAAATGCAATTTGAGGACAAAAATCAAGAAAAGTCAGCTTTGACAACTCAGACATATTTTCGTATTTTGACTATATCAGGAGCTAAAATGATCGGATCAAGGTGATCTTGGTACCATTTTGAAGCTAAGAGATATATCTACATTTGGTATGAAGACATCAAAGTCCAATTCATCCGTTTTCATAGTCCAAAAGTTGAAATACCGAAATTCAACTCAGCTGTCCAAAGTGGAAAACAGAGTTTCGACCAGTGTTTAGTATTTTGATCATATCTCAGTCTACAAAGCTCCGATTTGGATGATTCTTGAAGCATTGGAAAGCGAACTCAAAGATCTACAACTTTGGTGTTTTGCACAAAAGCCAGTTCGGCCTGCATCATGGAGAAAATCGCAGTTGAAGTAAGGACAAAGTGAAAACGCGAGTGCACAAAACGCGAGTTGTAGACGCGTTTTGTAAAGGCGCGTTTTCTGGCCGAAATTCTGCAATTTGCTCAGTCAATTCTCTTGTGTTCATACCACTTTCCAGCTATAAGTTGCAAGAGAATTCGGTGCACATGCTTCAGAAGACAAAAGGGCAGACAAGGTGGCTTATTTTCAAGTCAAAAACATTTGTTATTGACTATCCTAACAAAGTTGAGATTTGGGAATCAAAATGTGGAAATTGACTTGGAAAAATGGAGCTCTTAAGCAGTTTATATGCAGAGACATTTTGGGTGGTCTGAGAAGGGGGGAAATATACGGGAGAAGCTTGAGGAGTGCAGAAATGTAGTTCTTCCATTTTCTTAGTGTAGGATAGTGTAGTAAGTGTAGTTCATCCATTCTTGTATAATGGCTAGATTATGATGAAAATGGAGATGAAGAAAGAGAAGTTGAAGCTCAAGTGACATGGGTTATCTCTTCTCCAACTCTTTATCTTTTGTATTGGATTCTTAAATATAGTTAATATGCAATTTCTGGATTTTATATTTAATATGTGTCTTTAAAGTTTATACCTTGGGTTTGGTTGAACTTTCTATGATTGTTAGTGTTTATCATTTGGCTATTTAACTGCTATGATTTGAGCAAGTTATTTAGCACTTTAACTCTTTAAATCATGATTAATATGGTACCATTAATTGTGATTATCTAAGGTGTTATTTCTGCAATGAAAATTGAGATTTAACATTAGTTCAAGAAGTGCTAAACATAGGGTGTACACTCACGAAAGTAGAGGTGCACCTATGTGGTTTTTAGTGATTCATTTCATGTAATTTCACTGAAGAAATGAACTTGTAGCTAATTTCATAACCATGAGAATAGGTATGGATTAGTTATAAGTATAATTGATTCACTACGAAAGTAGGATTCAAATGCATAAGGAAATTACACCATAATTAGCCTAGATGTAGTAATTAATGATCCAAATATAGCACTTGCATGAGTAGTTAGGGATACCATAACCTAAGGAGCTTTCATTTGTCATTTTGTATAATTTCAGTAGGTTAAATTTGTTATAATTTATTGATAGTCTAAATAATAAAGAAACTTTAGTAATACCGGTAATTGTTCACTCTTCCCTGTGGGATCGACCCGATATATACCCTAAACTACTAGTTGATCTGTATACTTGCAGTGAACGGGTGTAATTCGGTATTTTTTAGCTTGCACGTATGTAAAATACCCGTCAAGTTTTTGGCGCCGTTGCCGGGGAAGATTTGGCAATATCGGTGTGAAGAGTAACTTTATTAGTTTAGACATTTTATTAGTTATTGTGTGAATGTTATTTTCTGTCATTTTAGTATTTTCTGTGTGTATGCATTTTATCACCTATTCTTCTTACTAATTTTGCTCTTAAGTTGTTTAAAAGCAATTTTAGGTGATGAGGAGGATAGGTCAATTTGGAGGACAAAGCTTGAGAAATGAAAGATTGGCAATGGATGGTTACCTAGTGCAAAGCTCCTTCAACAGAGGTAACCAAGAAATTACTGAGGGTATGTCTTTTAAAGATGGTTTGAAGTGCTTAAAGGCAAAATTTGATGTAATTATGTTACAAGTTCAAATGGACACAATTATGCATGAAATTGAGCAAGGGAGGAATTTTAATGCTTTTAATTCTTATCATGTGATTTGTGACTTGTGTGGAGGTTATCATGCAACTAATACATGTATGCAAGCACAAAATGTGGATTGCTATGATGAATTAGAGCATTACAATCCTTATTTTGATCAATACAGTGCTAATTGGAGCAATTCTCTTTCTTATGGTTGGGAAAATCAATGTGCATATAGTGATTATCCATATTTTTATGATTACCAATCTGGAAATGTCCAATATAAAGCAAAACCATCTTGGGAGTTAGCTATAGAAAAGTTAGCTAATGTGACTTCCGACCGTTTTGATAGGATTGAGAAAAGAATAGATGAATTAACTTCTCACTTTGACAGAATAAATGAGCAATTGAATGCATTGTGTGAGGTTATTTCTTCTAATAAATTGCAAAATGATCCTAGCATGAATGGTAGGAATGTTGTATGTGAAAATGGATTGCATGTTGATGAAAATGATGAATCTCAATTGTGTTTCAATGAGCAAATGTCCATTTCACAAGATAATATCTTTGGAACTAACTTTGAGCCTCAAGAGGTGAGTTTTAATGACTCATTTTTCACCCCTTCTGAGGAGTGCATTGAAAGTATAGGTTCTAAGGGTATTGCTGCTCAAGATACTCTCATGGCATTTCATTTGGTAAGTTCTCAAGTGGTGCATATTCAAGGTAATATTTATGAAACACTTGGAATATGTAAGTCACTTTCATTTCTCACATCATTAGAACATGTGGCTTTCGCGATAAAGCCACCTTTTAATGATCCACCACGGCCTAAAATGGTGGATTATTCGTTAACTAAGCCTCCTTGAAAAATAAGGTGAAATAGTCAAGCTATTGACTTTAAAGAAGCGCTTATTGGGAGGCAACCCAATGTTTGTTTAAGTTCATGTTACTTTGGAGTGATTTTATGTTTAAAGTATGAGTTTGAGTTATTTTTTTATTTTTCATTTGTAGGTTTTGGAAATGAAAGCAAAAGTGACCAAATGAGGTGAAAAAGGCGAAGTTTGATCAAGGAACTCAACCCCTCGATTTGAGTAATTGTTGTTTTTGATTCGTTACAAGGGGTTAAAATGCATATTTTGATCATTTTACATGTGCATGTATTGAGTATTTTAGCAAAGGAATGATCTATGATGCATTTTGAGTAATTAGGGTACCTTTTGTAATTTTGCAAAAGTTGAATTTCTGCTAAAATTTACAGCAGAAAACGTGTTTTTCAAAGAAAACGCACCACAAAGTCGCGTATTCAGCTAATCGCGTTTTCAATTCTGCGCCTGCAGAAAAGAAAACGCGCCTTAAAAACGCGACTATAAGGCGCGTTTTTAAGAATACTCGCGTTTTCCAGCCTGATCAAAAATTGAAAACGCGACTTCAAATACGCGACTCCAAGTCGCGTTTTTAAGCATAGTCGCGTTTTCGATCCTGCAAGATATGTGAAGAAACGCGACTTCACAAAACGCGCCACCAAAAACGCGGCTTGGTGGCGCGTTTTGATGAGTCGCGTTTTTGGAAAAAAAAATGCAGATTCCTTGATTCTCTTTTTTCTTCTTTTCCTCATATATATTTTCTTGTACCTTGAGTTGCTTATTGTGTATTTTTTTTAGGTACATCACGAAAACAAAGGATTGAAGTTACGGATCATCATTTTGTTTATTAAACCTTTGTTATCACTTTTGCTTCTCATTTTTCATTTTTAGGATTACATCACTAATGGTTATCCAATGAAACTCATGAAGCGTTGGAGATACACGGACAATGGATTTTGAAGCTTCATATTCAATCGCAACAATAGGGGAGTATTACTTTTCTTTATCTTGATTTTCCTTTTTACACATTGAGGACAATGTGTATGTTAAGTGTGGGGGGAGAATTGAGATTATATACATTGTATGTGATTGAATTATTAGTTGCAAATATTGGACTTGTGTTAAAATTCAAAATTTTTCTAAAATCTTGTCCAAAATTGCAAACTTGCCCCAAAAAGTTTCATATTTTTTCGATTTTGTCCAAGGGGTAACAAGTTCCATACCATTAGTAGTTCAAATTCCTTCTACATTTGAGATAAATATATATGATTTGGAAACTTCTTTTCTCATTTAACTTGGAAATGACTATTATGTGATTATAATTTTGCATTTGTAGGAAAATATATCTTGTGAAGTGGAGAAAATTATGCCTATATTTTTTTGCATATTTGATGAAATTTCTTCTCTTTATTGGATTTTATAAGTTAAGTGATAAATATGGTCAATAAGTGCAATACTCTTCTCATGATTATTTTTTTTAGAAAATTATTATTCTCTTTGCTATAAAAAAAAAAAAGAAAAAAAAATGATGAAAAATGAAAAAAATGAAGAAAAAGAGAAAAACAAAAA